>NC_091995.1:64387456-64687456 GCF_044704955.1 Pristiophorus japonicus | reverse complement strand
GTTCCTGATCCTGAACCGACTCCTGATCATGAACCGGATCCTGATCCTGAACCAGATCCTGACCTTAACCGGCTCCTGATCCTGAACCGGATCCTGAACTGGGTCCTGATCCTGAACCGGATCCTGATCCTGAACCAACTCCTGATCCTGAACCGGGTCCTGATCCTGACCAACTCCTGGTCCTGAACCAGATCGTGATCCTGAAACGGGTCCTGATCCTGAACCGGATCCTGATGCGAACTGGGTCCTGATCCTGAACCAACTCCTGAACCTGAACCGGATCCTGATGTGAACTGGGTCCTGATCCTGACCAACTCCTTATCCCGAACCGGATCTGATGTGAACTGGGTCCTGATCCTGAACCAACTCCTGATCCTGAACTGAATCGTGATCCTGAACCGGGTCCTGATCTTGAACCGGGTCCTGATCCTGAACCGACTCCTGATCCTGAACCGACTCCTGATCCTGAACCGGGTCCTGATCTTGAACCGTGTCCTGATCCTGAACCAACTCCTGATCCTGAACCTGGTCCTGATCCTGAACCGGGACCTGATCCTGAACCAACTCCTGATCCTGAACCGGGTCCTGATCCTGAACCGACTCCTGATCCTGAACCGGGTCCTGATCCCGAACCAAGTCCTGATCCTGAACCGACTCCTAATCCTGAACCGAGTCCTGATCCTGAACCGACACTTGATCCTGAACCAGGTCCTGATGCTGACCAACTCCTGATCCTGAACCGACTCCTGATCCTGCACCGGATCCTGATCCTGAATTGGGTCCTGATACAGAACCAACTCCTGATCTTGAACCGGGTCCTGATCCTGAACCGGGTCCTGATCCTGAACCAACTCCTGATCCTGAACCGGGTCCTGATTCTGAACCGGGTCCTGATCCTGAACCGACTCCTGATCCTGAACCGTGTCCTGATCCTGACCAACTCCTGATCCTGAACCGACTCCTGATCCTGCACCGGATCCTGATCCTGAATTTGGTCCTGATCCTGAACCAACTCCTGATCTTGAACCGGGTCCTGATCCTGAACCGAGTCCTGATCCTGAACCAACTCCTGATCTTGAACCCGGAACTGATCCTGAAATGAGTCCTGATCCTGCACCTGATCCTGATCTGAACTGGGTTCTCATCCTGAACCAACTCCTGAACCTGAATCGTGTCCTGATCATGAACCAACTCCTGATCCTGGAGCAACTCCTGATCCTGAACCAACTCCTGATCCTGAACCAACTCTTGATAATGAAACGGATCCTGATCCTGAACCGGGTCCTGACCCTGAACCGGATCCTGATTATGAACTAATGCCTGGTAATGAAACGGGGCCTGAACCTGCAGCAAATCTTGATCCTGAACCGGGTCCGGATTCTGACCAACACCTGATCCTGAACCAACTCCTGATCCTGCACCGACTCCTAATCCTGAACCGGGTCCTGATCCTGAACCGGGTCCTGATCCTGAACCGTGTCCTGATCCTGCCCAACTCCTGACCTGAACCGACTCCTGACTTTGCACAGGATCCTGATCCTGAATTGGGTCCTGATCCTGAACCAACTCCTGATCTTGAACCGGGTCCTGATCCTGAACCGGGTCCTGATCCTGAACCAACTCCTGATCTTTAACCGGGATCTGATCCTGAAATGAGTCCTGATCCTGCACCAGATCCTGATCTGAACTGGGTTCTCATCCTGAACCAACTCCTGAAACTGAATCGACTGCTGATCCTGAACCGGGACCTGATCCTGAACCGACTCCTGAACCTGAACCGGGTCCTGATCCTGAACTGGGTCCTTATTCTGAACCGTGTCCTGATCCTGAACCGAATCCTGATCCTGAACCTGGTCCTGATCCTGAACCAACTCCTGATCCTGAAGCGACTCCTGATCCTGAACCGTGTCCTGATCCTGAACCGGGTCCTGATCCTGAACCGACTCCTGATCCTGAACCGGGTCCTGATCTTGAACCAGGTCCTGATCCTGAACCAACTCCTGATCCTGAACCTGGTCCTGATCCTGAATCGGGTCCTGATCCTGAACCGACTCCTGATCCTGCACCCGGGTCCTGATCCTGAACCGGGTCCTGATGCTGAACCAACTCCTGATCCTGAACCAACTCCTGATCTTGAACCGGGTACTGATCCTGAACTGGGTCATGATCCTGAACTGCATACTGACCTGAACTGGGTCCTGATCCTGAATCGGATCCTGATCCTGAAATAAGTCCTCATCCTTCACCAGATCCTAATCCTGAACAGGATCATAATCTGAACTGTGTCCTGATTCTGAACCAACTCCTGAACCTGAATCGGGTCCTGATCCTGAACTAACTCCTGAGCCTGAACCGGGTCCTGATCCTGAACCAACTCCTGATACTGAACCGACTCCTGATCCTGAACCGGGTCCTGATCCTGACCCGGGTCCTGATCCTGACCAACTCCTGATCCTGAACCGACTCCTGATCCTGCACCGGATCCTGATCCTGAATTGGGTCCTGATCATGAACCAACTCCTGATCTTGAACCGGGTACTGATCCTGAAATGAGTCCTGATTCTGCACCAGATCCTAATCCTGAACTGGATCCTGATCTGAACTGGGTCCTCATCCTGAATCAACTCCTGAACCTGAATCGGGTCCCGATCCTGAACCAAATCCTGATCCTGAAACAACTCCTGAACCTGAACCGGTTCCTGATCCTGAACCGACTCCTGATCCTGAACCGGATCCTGATCCTGAACCAGATCCTGACCTTAACCGGCTCCTGATCCTGAACCGGATCCTGAACTGGGTCCTGATCCTGAACCGGATCCTGATCCTGAACCAACTCCTGATCCTGAACCGGGTCCTGATCCTGACCAACTCCTGGTCCTGAACCGGATCGTGATCCTGAAACGGGTCCTGATCCTGAACCGGATCCTGATGCGAACTGGGTCCTGATCCTGAACCAACTCCTGAACCTGAACCGGATCCTGATGTGAACTGGGTCCTGATCCTGACCAACTCCTTATCCCGAACCGGATCTGATGTGAACTGGGTCCTGATCCTGAACCAACTCCTGATCCTGAACTGAATCGTGATCCTGAACCGGGTCCTGATCTTGAACCGGGTCCTGATCCTGAACCGACTCCTGATCCTGAACCGACTCCTGATCCTGAACCGGGTCCTGATCTTGAACCGTGTCCTGATCCTGAACCAACTCCTGATCCTGAACCTGGTCCTGATCCTGAACCGGGACCTGATCCTGAACCAACTCCTGATCCTGAACCGGGTCCTGATCTTGACCAACTCCTGATCCTGAACCGGATCGTGATCCTGAACCGGGTCCTGATCCTGAACCGGTTCCTGATCCTGAACCGACTCCTGATCATGAACCGGATCCTGATCCTGAACCAGATCCTGACCTTAACCGGCTCCTGATCCTGAACCGGATCCTGAACTGGGTCCTGATCCTGAACCGGATCCTGATCCTGAACCAACTCCTGATCCTGAACCGGGTCCTGATCCTGACCAACTCCTGGTCCTGAACCAGATCGTGATCCTGAAACGGGTCCTGATCCTGAACCGGATCCTGATGCGAACTGGGTCCTGATCCTGAACCAACTCCTGAACCTGAACCGGATCCTGATGTGAACTGGGTCCTGATCCTGACCAACTCCTTATCCCGAACCGGATCTGATGTGAACTGGGTCCTGATCCTGAACCAACTCCTGATCCTGAACTGAATCGTGATCCTGAACCGGGTCCTGATCTTGAACCGGGTCCTGATCCTGAACCGACTCCTGATCCTGAACCGACTCCTGATCCTGAACCGGGTCCTGATCTTGAACCGTGTCCTGATCCTGAACCAACTCCTGATCCTGAACCTGGTCCTGATCCTGAACCGGGACCTGATCCTGAACCAACTCCTGATCCTGAACCGGGTCCTGATCCTGAACCGACTCCTGATCCTGAACCGGGTCCTGATCCCGAACCAAGTCCTGATCCTGAACCGACTCCTAATCCTGAACCGAGTCCTGATCCTGAACCGACACTTGATCCTGAACCAGGTCCTGATGCTGACCAACTCCTGATCCTGAACCGACTCCTGATCCTGCACCGGATCCTGATCCTGAATTGGGTCCTGATACAGAACCAACTCCTGATCTTGAACCGGGTCCTGATCCTGAACCGGGTCCTGATCCTGAACCAACTCCTGATCCTGAACCGGGTCCTGATTCTGAACCGGGTCCTGATCCTGAACCGACTCCTGATCCTGAACCGTGTCCTGATCCTGACCAACTCCTGATCCTGAACCGACTCCTGATCCTGCACCGGATCCTGATCATGAATTTGGTCCTGATCCTGAACCAACTCCTGATCTTGAACCGGGTCCTGATCCTGAACCGAGTCCTGATCCTGAACCAACTCCTGATCTTGAACCCGGAACTGATCCTGAAATGAGTCCTGATCCTGCACCTGATCCTGATCTGAACTGGGTTCTCATCCTGAACCAACTCCTGAACCTGAATCGTGTCCTGATCATGAACCAACTCCTGATCCTGGAGCAACTCCTGATCCTGAACCAACTCCTGATCCTGAACCAACTCTTGATAATGAAACGGATCCTGATCCTGAACCGGGTCCTGACCCTGAACCGGATCCTGATTATGAACTAATGCCTGGTAATGAAACGGGGCCTGATCCTGCAGCAAATCTTGATCCTGAACCGGGTCCGGATTCTGACCAACACCTGATCCTGAACCAACTCATGATCCTGAACTGAGTCCTGATCCCGAACCGGGTCCTGACCCTGAACCGACTCCTGTTCCTGCACCGGGTACTGATCCTGAATTGGGTCCTGATCCTGATCCAACTCCTGATCTTGAACCGGGTCCTGATCCTGAACCGGATCCTGATCCTGAACCAACTCCTGATCCTGAACCAACTCCTGATCCTGAACCGGGTCCTGATCTTGACCAACTCCTGATCCTGAACCGGATCGTGATCCTGAACCGGGTCCTGATCCTGAACCGGATCCTGATGTGAACTGGGTCCTGATCCTGAACCAACTCCTGAACCTGAACCGGATCCTGATGTGAACTGGGTCCTGATCCTGACCAACTCCTTATCCAGAACCGGATCCTGATGTGAACTGGGTCCTGATCCTGAACCAACTCCTGATCCTGAACCGGATCGTGATCATGAACCGTGTCTTGACCCTGAACCGGGTCCTGATCCTGATCAAACTCTTGATCCTGAACCGGTTCCTGATCCTGAACCGGGTCCTGATCCTGAACCAACTCCTGATCCTGCACCGACTCCTAATCCTGAACCGGGTCCTGATCCTGAACCGGGTCCTGATCCTGAACCGTGTCCTGATCCTGCCCAACTCCTGACCTGAACCGACTCCTGACTTTGCACAGGATCCTGATCCTGAATTGGGTCCTGATCCTGAACCAACTCCTGATCTTGAACCGGGTCCTGATCCTGAACCGGGTCCTGATCCTGAACCAACTCCTGATCTTTAACCGGGATCTGATCCTGAAATGAGTCCTGATCCTGCACCAGATCCTGATCTGAACTGGGTTCTCATCCTGAACCAACTCCTGAAACTGAATCGACTGCTGATCCTGAACCGGGACCTGATCCTGAACCGACTCCTGAACCTGAACCGGGTCCTGATCCTGAACTGGGTCCTTATTCTGAACCGTGTCCTGATCCTGAACCGAATCCTGATCCTGAACCTGGTCCTGATCCTGAACCAACTCCTGATCCTGAAGCGACTCCTGATCCTGAACCGTGTCCTGATCCTGAACCGGGTCCTGATCCTGAACCGACTCCTGATCCTGAACCGGGTCCTGATCTTGAACCAGGTCCTGATCCTGAACCAACTCCTGATCCTGAACCTGGTCCTGATCCTGAATCGGGTCCTGATCCTGAACCGACTCCTGATCCTGCACCCGGGTCCTGATCCTGAACCGGGTCCTGATGCTGAACCAACTCCTGATCCTGAACCAACTCCTGATCTTGAACCGGGTACTGATCCTGAACTGGGTCATGATCCTGAACTGCATACTGACCTGAACTGGGTCCTGATCCTGAATCGGATCCTGATCCTGAAATAAGTCCTCATCCTTCACCAGATCCTAATCCTGAACAGGATCATAATCTGAACTGTGTCCTGATTCTGAACCAACTCCTGAACCTGAATCGGGTCCTGATCCTGAACTAACTCCTGAGCCTGAACCGGGTCCTGATCCTGAACCAACTCCTGATACTGAACCGACTCCTGATCCTGAACCGGGTCCTGATCCTGACCCGGGTCCTGATCCTGACCAACTCCTGATCCTGAACCGACTCCTGATCCTGCACCGGATCCTGATCCTGAATTGGGTCCTGATCATGAACCAACTCCTGATCTTGAACCGGGTACTGATCCTGAAATGAGTCCTGATTCTGCACCAGATCCTAATCCTGAACTGGATCCTGATCTGAACTGGGTCCTCATCCTGAATCAACTCCTGAACCTGAATCGGGTCCCGATCCTGAACCAAATCCTGATCCTGAAACAACTCCTGAACCTGAACCGGTTCCTGATCCTGAACCGACTCCTGATCCTGAACCGGATCCTGATCCTGAACCAGATCCTGACCTTAACCGGCTCCTGATCCTGAACCGGATCCTGAACTGGGTCCTGATCCTGAACCGGATCCTGATCCTGAACCAACTCCTGATCCTGAACCGGGTCCTGATCCTGACCAACTCCTGGTCCTGAACCGGATCGTGATCCTGAAACGGGTCCTGATCCTGAACCGGATCCTGATGCGAACTGGGTCCTGATCCTGAACCAACTCCTGAACCTGAACCGGATCCTGATGTGAACTGGGTCCTGATCCTGACCAACTCCTTATCCCGAACCGGATCTGATGTGAACTGGGTCCTGATCCTGAACCAACTCCTGATCCTGAACTGAATCGTGATCCTGAACCGGGTCCTGATCTTGAACCGGGTCCTGATCCTGAACCGACTCCTGATCCTGAACCGACTCCTGATCCTGAACCGGGTCCTGATCTTGAACCGTGTCCTGATCCTGAACCAACTCCTGATCCTGAACCTGGTCCTGATCCTGAACCGGGACCTGATCCTGAACCAACTCCTGATCCTGAACCGGGTCCTGATCTTGACCAACTCCTGATCCTGAACCGGATCGTGATCCTGAACCGGGTCCTGATCCTGAACCGGATCCTGATGTGAACTGGGTCCTGATCCTGAACCAACTCCTGAACCTGAACAGGATCCTGATGTGAACTGGGTCCTGATCCTGACCAACTCCTTATCCAGAACCGGATCCTGATGTGAACTTGGTCCTGATCCTGAACCAACTCCTGATCCTGAACCGGTTCGTGATCATGAACCGTGTCTTGACCCTGAACCGGGTCCTGATCCTGATCCAACTCTTGATCCTGAACCGGTTCCTGATCCTGAACCGGGTCCTGATCCTGAACCAACTCCTGATCCTGCACCGACTCCTAATCCTGAACCGGGTCCTGATCCTGAACCGGGTCCTGATCCTGAACCGTGTCCTGATCCTGCCCAACTCCTGACCTGAACCGACTCCTGACTTTGCACAGGATCCTGATCCTGAATTGGGTCCTGATCCTGAACCAACTCCTGATCTTGAACCGGGTCCTGATCCTGAACCGGGTCCTGATCCTGAACCAACTCCTGATCTTGAACCGGGATCTGATCCTGAAATGAGTCCTGATCCTGCACCAGATCCTGATCTGAACTGGGTTCTCATCCTGAACCAACTCCTGAAACTGAATCGACTGCTGATCCTGAACCTGGTCCTGATCCTGAACCAACTCCTGATCCTGAAGCGACTCCTGATCCTGAACCGTGTCCTGATCCTGAACCGGGTCCTGATCCTGAACCGACTCCTGATCCTGAACCGGGTCCTGATCTTGAACCAGGTCCTGATCCTGAACCAACTCCTGATCCTGAACCTGGTCCTGATCCTGAATCGGGTCCTGATCCTGAACCGACTCCTGATCCTGCACCCGGGTCCTGATCCTGAACCGGGTCCTGATGCTGAACCAACTCCTGATCCTGAACCAACTCCTGATCTTGAACCGGGTACTGATCCTGAACTGGGTCATGATCCTGAACTGCATACTGACCTGAACTGGGTCCTGATCCTGAATCGGATCCTGATCCTGAAATAAGTCCTCATCCTTCACCAGATCCTAATCCTGAACTGGATCATAATCTGAACTGTGTCCTGATTCTGAACCAACTCCTGAACCTGAATCGGGTCCTGATCCTGAACTAACTCCTGAGCCTGAACCGGGTCCTGATCCTGAACCAACTCCTGATACTGAACCGACTCCTGATCCTGAACCGGGTCCTGATCCTGACCCGGGTCCTGATCCTGACCAACTCCTGATCCTGAACCGACTCCTGATCCTGCACCGGATCCTGATCCTGAATTGGGTCCTGATCATGAACCAACTCCTGATCTTGAACCGGGTATTGATCCTGAAATGAGTCCTGATTCTGCACCAGATCCTAATCCTGAACTGGATCCTGATCTGAACTGGGTTCTCATCCTGAATCAACTCCTGAACCTGAATCGGGTCCCGATCCTGAACCAAATCCTGATCCTGAAACAACTACTGAACCTGAACCGGTTCCTGATCCTGAACCGACTCCTGATCCTGAAATGGATCCTGATCCTGAACCAGATCCTGACCTTAACCGGCTCCTGATCCTGAACTGGATCCTGAACTGGGTCCTGATCCTGAACCGGATCCTGATCCTGAACCAACTCCTGATCCTGAACCGTGTCCTGATCCTGACCAACTCCTGGTCCTGAACCGGATCGTGATCCTGAAACGGGTCCTGATCCTGAACCGGATCCTGATGCGAACTGGGTCCTGATCCTGAACCAACTCCTGAACCTGAACCGGATCCTGATGTGAACTGGGTCCTGATCCTGACCAACTCCTTATCCCGAACCGGATCTGATGTGAACTGGGTCCTGATCCTGAACCAACTCCTGATCCTGAACTGAATCGTGATCCTGAACCGGGTCCTGATCTTGAACCGGGTCCTGATCCTGAACCGACTCCTGATCCTGAACCGACTCCTGATCCTGAACCGGGTCCTGATCTTGAACCGTGTCCTGATCCTGAACCAACTCCTGATCCTGAACCTGGTCCTGATCCTGAACCGGGACCTGATCCTGAACCAACTCCTGATCCTGAACCGGGTCCTGATCCTGAACCGACTCCTGATCCTGAACCGGGTCCTGATCCCGAACCAAGTCCTGATCCTCAACCGACTCCTAATCCTGAACCGGGTCCTGATCCTGAACCGACACTTGATCCTGAACCAGGTCCTGATGCTGACCAACTCCTGATCCTGAACCGACTCCTGATCCTGCACCGGATCCTGATCCTGAATTGGGTCCTGATACTGAACCAACTCCTGATCTTGAACCGGGTCCTGATTCTGAACCGGGTCCTGATCCTGAACCAACTCCTGATCCTGAACCGGGTCCTGATTCTGAACCGGTCCTGATCCTGAACCGACTCCTGATCCTGAACCAACTCTTGATAATGAAACGGATCCTGATCCTGAACCGGGTCCTGACCCTGAACCGGATCCTGATCATGAACGAATGCCTGGTAATGAAACGGGTCCTGATCCTGAAGCAAATCTTGATCCTGAACCGGGTCCGGATCCTGACCAACACCTGATCCTGAACCAACTCCTGATCCTGAACTGAGTCCTGATCCCGAACCGGGTCCTGACCCTGAACCGACTCCTGTTCCTGCACCGGGTACTGATCCTGAATTGGGTCCTGATCCTGATCCAACTCCTGATCTTGAACCGGGTCCTGATCCTGAACCGGATCCTGATCCTGAACCAACTCCTGATCCTGAACCAACTCCTGATCCTGAACCGGGTCCTGATCTTGACCAACTCCTGATCCTGAACCGGATCGTGATCCTGAACCGGGTCCTGATCCTGAACCGGATCCTGATGTGAACTGGGTCCTGATCCTGAACCAACTCCTGAACCTGAACCGGATCCTGATGTGAACTGGGTCCCGATCCTGACCAACTCCTTATCCAGAACCGGATCCTGATGTGAACTGGGTCCTGATCCTGAACCAACTCCTGATCCTGAACCGGATCGTGATCATGAACCGTGTCTTGACCCTGAACCGGGTCCTGATCCTGATCCAACTCCTGATCCTGAACCGGTTCCTGATCCTGAACCGGGTCCTGATCCTGAACCAACTCCTGATCCTGCACCGACTCCTAATCCTGAACCGGGTCCTGATCCTGAACCGGGTCCTGATCCTGAACCGTGTCCTGATCCTGCCCAACTCCTGACCTGAACCGACTCCTGACCTTGCACAGGATCCTGATCCTGAATTGGGTCCTGATCCTGAACCAACTCCTGATCTTGAACCGGGTCCTGATCCTGAACCGGGTCCTGATCCTGAACCAACTCCTGATCTTGAACCGGGATCTGATCCTGAAATGAGTCCTGATCCTGCACCAGATCCTGATCTGAACTGGGTTCTCATCCTGAACCAACTCCTGAAACTGAATCGACTCCTGATCCTGAACCGGGACCTGATCCTGAACCGACTCCTGAACCTTAACCGGGTCCTGATCCTGAACTGGGTCCTTATTCTGAACCGTGTCCTGATCCTGAACCGAATCCTGATCCTGAACCTGGTCCTGATCCTGAACCAACTCCTGATCCTGAAGCGACTCCTGATCCTGAACCGTGTCCTGATCCTGAACCGGGTCCTGATCCTGAACCGACTCCTGATCATGAACCGACTCCTGATCCTGAACCGGGTCCTGATCTTGAACCAGGTCCTGATCCTGAACCAACTCCTGATCCTGAACCTGGTCCTAATCCTGAATCGGGTCCTGATCCAGAACCAACTCCTGATCCTGAACCGGGTCCTGATCATGAACTGGATCTTGATCCTGAACCGGATCCTAATCCTGAAATGCGTCCTGATCCTAAACCGGGTCCTGATACTGAACCAACTCCTGATCCTGAACCAACTCATGATCCTGAACCGGGTCCTGATCCTGAAGTGGATCTTCATCCTGAACCGAATCCTGACCTGAACCGGGTCCTGATCCTGATCCGGATCCTGATCCTGAACCGGGTCCTGATCCTGATCCAACTCCTGATCTTGAACCGGGTCCTGATCCTGAACCGGGTCCTGATCCTGAACCAACTCCTGATCCTGAACCGGGTCCTGATTCTGAACCGGGTCCTGATCCTGAACCGACTCCTGATCCTGAACCGTGTCCTGATCCTGACCAACTCCTGATCCTGAACCGACTCCTGATCCTGCACCGGATCCTGATTCTGAATTTGGTCCTGATCCTGAACCAACTCCTGATCTTGAACCGGGTCCTGATCCTGAACCGAGTCCTGATCCTGAACCAACTCCTGATCTTGAACCCGGAACTGATCCTGAAATGAGTCCTGATCCTGCACCTGATCCTGATCTGAACTGGGTTCTCATCCTGAACCAACTCCTGAACCTGAATCGTGTCCTGATCATGAACCAACTCCTGATCCTGGAGCAACTCCTGATCCTGAACCAACTCCTGATCCTGAACCAACTCTTGATAATGAAACGGATCCTGATCCTGAACCGGGTCCTGACCCTGAACCGGATCCTGATCATGAACGAATGCCTGGTAATGAAACGGGTCCTGATCCTGAAGCAAATCTTGATCCTGAACCGGGTCCGGATCCTGACCAACACCTGATCCTGAACCAACTCCTGATCCTGAACTGAGTCCTGATCCCGAACCGGGTCCTGACCCTGAACCGACTCCTGTTCCTGCACCGGGTACTGATCCTGAATTGGGTCCTGATCCTGATCCAACTCCTGATCTTGAACCGGGTCCTGATCCTGAACCGGATCCTGATCCTGAACCAACTCCTGATCCTGAACCAACTCCTGATCCTGAACCGGGTCCTGATCTTGACCAACTCCTGATCCTGAACCGGATCGTGATCCTGAACCGGGTCCTGATCCTGAACCGGATCCTGATGTGAACTGGGTCCTGATCCTGAACCAACTCCTGAACCTGAACCGGATCCTGATGTGAACTGGGTCCCGATCCTGACCAACTCCTTATCCAGAACCGGATCCTGATGTGAACTGGGTCCTGATCCTGAACCAACTCCTGATCCTGAACCGGATCGTGATCATGAACCGTGTCTTGACCCTGAACCGGGTCCTGATCCTGATCCAACTCCTGATCCTGAACCGGTTCCTGATCCTGAACCGGGTCCTGATCCTGAACCAACTCCTGATCCTGCACCGACTCCTAATCCTGAACCGGGTCCTGATCCTGAACCGGGTCCTGATCCTGAACCGTGTCCTGATCCTGCCCAACTCCTGTCCTGAACCGACTCCTGACCTTGCACAGGATCCTGATCCTGAATTGGGTCCTGATCCTGAACCAACTCCTGATCTTGAACCGGGTCCTGATCCTGAACCGGGTCCTGATCCTGAACCAACTCCTGATCTTGAACCGGGATCTGATCCTGAAATGAGTCCTGATCCTGCACCAGATCCTGATCTGAACTGGGTTCTCATCCTGAACCAACTCCTGAAACTGAATCGACTCCTGATCCTGAACCGGGACCTGATCCTAAACCGACTCCTGAACCTTAACCGGGTCCTGATCCTGAACTGGGTCCTTATTCTGAACCGTGTCCTGATCCTGAACCGAATCCTGATCCTGAACCTGGTCCTGATCCTGAACCAACTCCTGATCCTGAAGCGACTCCTGATCCTGAACCGTGTCCTGATCCTGAACCGGGTCCTGATCCTGAACCGACTCCTGATCATGAACCGACTCCTGATCCTGAACCGGGTCCTGATCTTGAACCAGGTCCTGATCCTGAACCAACTCCTGATCCTGAACCTGGTCCTAATCCTGAATCGGGTCCTGATCCAGAACCAACTCCTGATCCTGAACCGGGTCCTGATCATGAACTGGATCTTGATCCTGAACCGGATCCTAATCCTGAAATGCGTCCTGATCCTAAACCGGGTCCTGATACTGAACCAACTCCTGATCCTGAACCAACTCATGATCCTGAACCGGGTCCTGATCCTGAAGTGGATCTTCATCCTGAACCGAATCCTGACCTGAACCGGGTCCTGATCCTGATCCGGATCCTGATCCTGAACCGGGTCCTGATCCTGATCCAACTCCTGATCTTGAACCGGGTCCTGATCCTGAACCGGGTCCTGATCCTGAACCAACTCCTGATCCTGAACCGGGTCCTGATTCTGAACCGGGTCCTGATCCTGAACCGACTCCTGATCCTGAACCGTGTCCTGATCCTGACCAACTCCTGATCCTGAACCGACTCCTGATCCTGCACCGGATCCTGATTCTGAATTTGGTCCTGATCCTGAACCAACTCCTGATCTTGAACCGGGTCCTGATCCTGAACCGAGTCCTGATCCTGAACCAACTCCTGATCTTGAACCCGGAACTGATCCTGAAATGAGTCCTGATCCTGCACCTGATCCTGATCTGAACTGGGTTCTCATCCTGAACCAACTCCTGAACCTGAATCGTGTCCTGATCATGAACCAACTCCTTATCCTGGAGCAACTCCTGATCCTGAACCAACTCCTGATCCTGAACCAACTCTTGATAATGAAACGGATCCTGATCCTGAACCGGGTCCTGACCCTGAACCGGATCCTGATCATGAACGAATGCCTGGTAATGAAACGGGTCCTGATCCTGAAGCAAATCTTGATCCTGAACCGGGTCCGGATCCTGACCAACACCTGATCCTGAACCAACTCCTGATCCTGAACTGAGTCCTGATCCCGAACCGGGTCCTGACCCTGAACCGACTCCTGTTCCTGCACCGGGTACTGATCCTGAATTGGGTCCTGATCCTGATCCAACTCCTGATCTTGAACCGGGTCCTGATCCTGAACCGGATCCTGATCCTGAACCAACTCCTGATCCTGAACCAACTCCTGATCCTGAACCGGGACCTGATCTTGACCAACTCCTGATCCTGAACCGGATCGTGATCCTGAACCGGGTCCTGATCCTGAACCGGATCCTGATGTGAACTGGGTCCTGATCCTGAACCAACTCCTGAACCTGAACCGGATCCTGATGTGAACTGGGTCCCGATCCTGACCAACTCCTTATCCAGAACCGGATCCTGATGTGAACTGGGTCCTGATCCTGAACCAACTCCTGATCCTGAACCGGATCGTGATCATGAACCGTGTCTTGACCCTGAACCGGGTCCTGATCCTGATCCAACTCCTGATCCTGAACCGGTTCCTGATCCTGAACCGGGTCCTGATCCTGAACCAACTCCTGATCCTGCACCGACTCCTAATCCTGAACCGGGTCCTGATCCTGAACCGGGTCCTGATCCTGAACCGTGTCCTGATCCTGCCCAACTCCTGTCCTGAACCGACTCCTGACCTTGCACAGGATCCTGATCCTGAATTGGGTCCTGATCCTGAACCAACTCCTGATCTTGAACCGGGTCCTGATCCTGAACCGGGTCCTGATCCTGAACCAACTCCTGATCTTGAACCGGGATCTGATCCTGAAATGAGTCCTGATCCTGCACCAGATCCTGATCTGAACTGGGTTCTCATCCTGAACCAACTCCTGAAACTGAATCGACTCCTGATCCTGAACCGGGACCTGATCCTAAACCGACTCCTGAACCTTAACCGGGTCCTGATCCTGAACTGGGTCCTTATTCTGAACCGTGTCCTGATCCTGAACCGAATCCTGATCCTGAACCTGGTCCTGATCCTGAACCAACTCCTGATCCTGAAGCGACTCCTGATCCTGAACCGTGTCCTGATCCTGAACCGGGTCCTGATCCTGAACCGACTCCTGATCATGAACCGACTCCTGATCCTGAACCGGGTCCTGATCTTGAACCAGGTCCTGATCCTGAACCAACTCCTGATCCTGAACCTGGTCCTGATCCTGAATCGGGTCCTGATCCAGAACCAACTCCTGATCCTGAACTGGGTCCTGATCATGAACTGGATCTTGATCCTGAACCGGATCCTAATCCTGAAATGCGTCCTGATCCTAAACCGGGTCCTGATACTGAACCAACTCCTGATCCTGAACCAACTCATGATCCTGAACCGGGTCCTGATCCTGAAGTGGATCTTCATCCTGAACCGGATCCTGACCTGAACCGGGTCCTGATCCTGATCCGGATCCTGATCCTGAACCGGGTCCTGATCCTGATCCAACTCCTGATCTTGAACCGGTTCCTGATCCTGAACCGGGTCCTGATCCTGAACCAACTCCTGATCCTGCACCGACTCCTAATCCTGAACCGGGTCCTGATCCTGAACCGGGTCCTGATCCTGAACCGTGTCCTGATCCTGCCCAACTCCTGACCTGAACCGACTCCTGACCTTGCACAAGATCCTGATCCTGAATTGGGTCCTGATCCTGAACCAACTCCTGATCTTGAACCGGGTCCTGATCCTGAACCGGATCCTGATCCTGAACCGACTCCTAATCCTGAACCGGGTCCTGATCCTGAACTGGGTCCTGATCCTGAACCGGGTGCTGTTCCTGAACCGACACTTGATCCTGAACCAGGTCCTGATGCTGACCAACTCCTGATCCTGAACCGACTCCTGATCCTGCACCGGATCCTGATCCTGAATTGGGTCCTGATACTGAACCAACTCCTGATCTTGATCCGGGTCCTGATCCTGAACCGGGTCCTGATCCTGAACCAACTCCTGATCCTGAACAGGGTCCTGATCCTGAACCGGATCCTGATGTGTACTGGGTCCTGATCCTGAACCAACTCCTGAACCTGAACCGGATCCTGATGTGAACTGGTTCCTTATCCTGACCAACTCCTTATCCCGAACCGGATCTGATGTGAACTGGGGCCTGATCCTGACCAACTCCTGATCCTGAACCGAATCGTGATCATGAACCGTGTCTTGACCCTGAACCGGGTCCTGATCCTGAACCGGGTCCTGATCCTGAACCAACTCCTGATACTGAACCAGGTCCTGATCCTGAACCGGGACCTGATCCGGAATCGACTCCTGATCCTGAACCGTGTCCTGATCCTGACCAAATCCTGATCCTGAACCGAATCCTGATCCTGCACAGGATCCTGATCCTGAATTGGGTCCTGATCCTGAACCAACTCCTGATCTTGAACCGGGTCCTGATCCTGAACCGTGTCCTGATCCTGAACCAACTCCTGATCTTGAACCGGGAACTGATCCTGAAATGAGTCCTGATCCTGCACCAGATCCTGATCTGAACTGGGTTCTCATCCTGAACCAACTCCTGAAACTGAATCGAATACTGATCCTGAACCGGGACCTGATCCTGAACCGACTCCTGAACCTGAACCGGGTCCTGATCCTGAACTGGGTCCTTATTCTGAACCGTGTCCTGATCCTGAACCGAATCCTGATCCTGAACCTGGTCCTGATCCTGAACCAACTCCTGATCCTGAAGCGACTCCTGATCCTGAACCGTGTCCTGATCCTGTACTGGGTCCTGATCCTGAACCGACTCCTGATCCTGAACCGACTCCTGATCCTGAACCGGGTCCTGATCTTGAACCAGGTCCTGATCCTGATCCAACTCCTGATCCTGAACCTGGTCCTGAACCTGAATCGGGTCCTGATCCTGAACCGACTCCTGATCCTGCACCCGGGTCCTGATCCTGAACCGGGTCCTGATGCTGAACCAACTCCTGATCCTGAACCAACTCCTGATCTTGAACCGGGTACTGATCCTGAACTGGGTCATGATCCTGAACTGCATACTGACCTGAACTGGGTCCTGATCCTGAATCGGATCCTGATCCTGAAATAAGTCCTCATCCTTCACCAGATCCTAATCCTGAACTGGATCATAATCTGAACTGTGTCCTGATTCTGAACCAACTCCTGAACCTGAATCGGGTCCTGATCCTGAACTAACTCCTGAGCCTGAACCGGGTCCTGATCCTGAACCAACTCCTGATACTGAACCGACTCCTGATCCTGAACCGGGTCCTGATCCTGACCCGGGTCCTGATCCTGACCAACTCCTGATCCTGAACCGACTCCTGATCCTGCACCGGATCTTGATCCTGAATTGGGTCCTGATCATGAACCAACTCCTGATCTTGAACCGGGTACTGATCCTGAAATGAGTCCTGATTCTGCACCAGATCCTAATCCTGAACTGGATCCTGATCTGAACTGGTCCTCATCCTGAATCAACTCCTGAACCTGAATCGGGTCCCGATCCTGAACCAAATCCTGATCCTGAAACAACTCCTGATCCTGAACCGTGTCCTGATCCTGAACCAACTCCTGATCTTGAACCGGGAACTGATCCTGAAATGAGTCCTGATCCTGCACCAGATCCTGATCTGAACTGGGTTCTCATCCTGAACCAACTCCTGAAACTGAATCGAATACTGATCCTGAACCGGGACCTGATCCTGAACCAACTCCTGATCCTGAACCGGGTCCTGATCATGAACTGGATCTTGATCCTGAACCGGATCCTAATCCTGAAATGCGTCCTGATCCTAAACCGGGTCCTGATACTGAACCAACTCCTGATCCTGAACCAACTCATGATCCTGAACCGGGTCCTGATCCTGAAGTGGATCTTCATCCTGAACCGAATCCTGACCTGAACCGGGTCCTGATCCTGATCCGGATCCTGATCCTGAACCGGGTCCTGATCCTGATCCAACTCCTGATCTTGAACCGGGTCCTGATCCTGAACCGGGTCCTGATCCTGAACCAACTCCTGATCCTGAACCGGGTCCTGATTCTGAACCGGGTCCTGATCCTGAACCGACTCCTGATCCTGAACCGTGTCCTGATCCTGACCAACTCCTGATCCTGAACCGACTCCTGATCCTGCACCGGATCCTGATTCTGAATTTGGTCCTGATCCTGAACCAACTCCTGATCTTGAACCGGGTCCTGATCCTGAACCGAGTCCTGATCCTGAACCAACTCCTGATCTTGAACCCGGAACTGATCCTGAAATGAGTCCTGATCCTGCACCTGATCCTGATCTGAACTGGGTTCTCATCCTGAACCAACTCCTGAACCTGAATCGTGTCCTGATCATGAACCAACTCCTGATCCTGGAGCAACTCCTGATCCTGAACCAACTCCTGATCCTGAACCAACTCTTGATAATGAAACGGATCCTGATCCTGAACCGGGTCCTGACCCTGAACCGGATCCTGATCATGAACGAATGCCTGGTAATGAAACGGGTCCTGATCCTGAAGCAAATCTTGATCCTGAACCGGGTCCGGATCCTGACCAACACCTGATCCTGAACCAACTCCTGATCCTGAACTGAGTCCTGATCCCGAACCGGGTCCTGACCCTGAACCGACTCCTGTTCCTGCACCGGGTACTGATCCTGAATTGGGTCCTGATCCTGATCCAACTCCTGATCTTGAACCGGGTCCTGATCCTGAACCGGATCCTGATCCTGAACCAACTCCTGATCCTGAACCAACTCCTGATCCTGAACCGGGTCCTGATCTTGACCAACTCCTGATCCTGAACCGGATCGTGATCCTGAACCGGGTCCTGATCCTGAACCGGATCCTGATGTGAACTGGGTCCTGATCCTGAACCAACTCCTGAACCTGAACCGGATCCTGATGTGAACTGGGTCCCGATCCTGACCAACTCCTTATCCAGAACCGGATCCTGATGTGAACTGGGTCCTGATCCTGAACCAACTCCTGATCCTGAACCGGATCGTGATCATGAACCGTGTCTTGACCCTGAACCGGGTCCTGATCCTGATCCAACTCCTGATCCTGAACCGGTTCCTGATCCTGAACCGGGTCCTGATCCTGAACCAACTCCTGATCCTGCACCGACTCCTAATCCTGAACCGGGTCCTGATCCTGAACCGGGTCCTGATCCTGAACCGTGTCCTGATCCTGCCCAACTCCTGTCCTGAACCGACTCCTGACCTTGCACAGGATCCTGATCCTGAATTGGGTCCTGATCCTGAACCAACTCCTGATCTTGAACCGGGTCCTGATCCTGAACCGGGTCCTGATCCTGAACCAACTCCTGATCTTGAACCGGGATCTGATCCTGAAATGAGTCCTGATCCTGCACCAGATCCTGATCTGAACTGGGTTCTCATCCTGAACCAACTCCTGAAACTGAATCGACTCCTGATCCTGAACCGGGACCTGATCCTAAACCGACTCCTGAACCTTAACCGGGTCCTGATCCTGAACTGGGTCCTTATTCTGAACCGTGTCCTGATCCTGAACCGAATCCTGATCCTGAACCTGGTCCTGATCCTGAACCAACTCCTGAACCTGAACCGGATCCTGATGTGAACTGGGTCCCGATCCTGACCAACTCCTTATCCAGAACCGGATCCTGATGTGAACTGGGTCCTGATCCTGAACCAACTCCTGATCCTGAACCGGATCGTGATCATGAACCGTGTCTTGACCCTGAACCGGGTCCTGATCCTGATCCAACTCCTGATCCTGAACCGGTTCCTGATCCTGAACCGGGTCCTGATCCTGAACCAACTCCTGATCCTGCACCGACTCCTAATCCTGAACCGGGTCCTGATCCTGAACCGGGTCCTGATCCTGAACCGTGTCCTGATCCTGCCCAACTCCTGACCTGAACCGACTCCTGACCTTGCACAGGATCCTGATCCTGAATTGGGTCCTGATCCTGAACCAACTCCTGATCTTGAACCGGGTCCTGATCCTGAACCGGGTCCTGATCCTGAACCAACTCCTGATCTTGAACCGGGATCTGATCCTGAAATGAGTCCTGATCCTGCACCAGATCCTGATCTGAACTGGGTTCTCATCCTGAACCAACTCCTGAAACTGAATCGACTCCTGATCCTGAACCGGGACCTGATCCTGAACCGACTCCTGAACCTTAACCGGGTCCTGATCCTGAACTGGGTCCTTATTCTGAACCGTGTCCTGATCCTGAACCGAATCCTGATCCTGAACCTGGTCCTGATCCTGAACCAACTCCTGATCCTGAAGCGACTCCTGATCCTGAACCGTGTCCTGATCCTGAACCGGGTCCTGATCCTGAACCGACTCCTGATCATGAACCGACTCCTGATCCTGAACCGGGTCCTGATCTTGAACCAGGTCCTGATCCTGAACCAACTCCTGATCCTGAACCTGGTCCTAATCCTGAATCGGGTCCTGATCCAGAACCAACTCCTGATCCTGAACCGGGTCCTGATCATGAACTGGATCTTGATCCTGAACCGGATCCTAATCCTGAAATGCGTCCTGATCCTAAACCGGGTCCTGATACTGAACCAACTCCTGATCCTGAACCAACTCATGATCCTGAACCGGGTCCTGATCCTGAAGTGGATCTTCATCCTGAACCGAATCCTGACCTGAACCGGGTCCTGATCCTGATCCGGATCCTGATCCTGAACCGGGTCCTGATCCTGATCCAACTCCTGATCTTGAACCGGGTCCTGATCCTGAACCGGGTCCTGATCCTGAACCAACTCCTGATCCTGAACCGGGTCCTGATTCTGAACCGGGTCCTGATCCTGAACCGACTCCTGATCCTGAACCGTGTCCTGATCCTGACCAACTCCTGATCCTGAACCGACTCCTGATCCTGCACCGGATCCTGATTCTGAATTTGGTCCTGATCCTGAACCAACTCCTGATCTTGAACCCGGAACTGATCCTGAAATGAGTCCTGATCCTGCACCTGATCCTGATCTGAACTGGGTTCTCATCCTGAACCAACTCCTGAACCTGAATCGTGTCCTGATCATGAACCAACTCCTGATCCTGGAGCAACTCCTGATCCTGAACCAACTCCTGATCCTGAACCAACTCTTGATAATGAAACGGATCCTGATCCTGAACCGGGTCCTGACCCTGAACCGGATCCTGATCATGAACGAATGCCTGGTAATGAAACGGGTCCTGATCCTGAAGCAAATCTTGATCCTGAACCGGGTCCGGATCCTGACCAACACCTGATCCTGAACCAACTCCTGATCCTGAACTGAGTCCTGATCCCGAACCGGGTCCTGACCCTGAACCGACTCCTGTTCCTGCACCGGGTACTGATCCTGAATTGGGTCCTGATCCTGATCCAACTCCTGATCTTGAACCGGGTCCTGATCCTGAACCGGATCCTGATCCTGAACCAACTCCTGATCCTGAACCAACTCCTGATCCTGAACCGGGTCCTGATCTTGACCAACTCCTGATCCTGAACCGGATCGTGATCCTGAACCGGGTCCTGATCCTGAACCGGATCCTGATGTGAACTGGGTCCTGATCCTGAACCAACTCCTGAACCTGAACCGGATCCTGATGTGAACTGGGTCCCGATCCTGACCAACTCCTTATCCAGAACCGGATCCTGATGTGAACTGGGTCCTGATCCTGAACCAACTCCTGATCCTGAACCGGATCGTGATCATGAACCGTGTCTTGACCCTGAACCGGGTCCTGATCCTGATCCAACTCCTGATCCTGAACCGGTTCCTGATCCTGAACCGGGTCCTGATCCTGAACCAACTCCTGATCCTGCACCGACTCCTAATCCTGAACCGGGTCCTGATCCTGAACCGGGTCCTGATCCTGAACCGTGTCCTGATCCTGCCCAACTCCTGTCCTGAACCGACTCCTGACCTTGCACAGGATCCTGATCCTGAATTGGGTCCTGATCCTGAACCAACTCCTGATCTTGAACCGGGTCCTGATCCTGAACCGGGTCCTGATCCTGAACCAACTCCTGATCTTGAACCGGGATCTGATCCTGAAATGAGTCCTGATCCTGCACCAGATCCTGATCTGAACTGGGTTCTCATCCTGAACCAACTCCTGAAACTGAATCGACTCCTGATCCTGAACCGGGACCTGATCCTAAACCGACTCCTGAACCTTAACCGGGTCCTGATCCTGAACTGGGTCCTTATTCTGAACCGTGTCCTGATCCTGAACCGAATCCTGATCCTGAACCTGGTCCTGATCCTGAACCAACTCCTGATCCTGAAGCGACTCCTGATCCTGAACCGTGTCCTGATCCTGAACCGGGTCCTGATCCTGAACCGACTCCTGATCATGAACCGACTCCTGATCCTGAACCGGGTCCTGATCTTGAACCAGGTCCTGATCCTGAACCAACTCCTGATCCTGAACCTGGTCCTAATCCTGAATCGGGTCCTGATCCAGAACCAACTCCTGATCCTGAACCGGGTCCTGATCATGAACTGGATCTTGATCCTGAACCGGATCCTAATCCTGAAATGCGTCCTGATCCTAAACCGGGTCCTGATACTGAACCAACTCCTGATCCTGAACCAACTCATGATCCTGAACCGGGTCCTGATCCTGAAGTGGATCTTCATCCTGAACCGAATCCTGACCTGAACCGGGTCCTGATCCTGATCCGGATCCTGATCCTGAACCGGGTCCTGATCCTGATCCAACTCCTGATCTTGAACCGGGTCCTGATCCTGAACCGGGTCCTGATCCTGAACCAACTCCTGATCCTGAACCGGGTCCTGATTCTGAACCGGGTCCTGATCCTGAACCGACTCCTGATCCTGAACCGTGTCCTGATCCTGACCAACTCCTGATCCTGAACCGACTCCTGATCCTGCACCGGATCCTGATTCTGAATTTGGTCCTGATCCTGAACCAACTCCTGATCTTGAACCGGGTCCTGATCCTGAACCGAGTCCTGATCCTGAACCAACTCCTGATCTTGAACCCGGAACTGATCCTGAAATGAGTCCTGATCCTGCACCTGATCCTGATCTGAACTGGGTTCTCATCCTGAACCAACTCCTGAACCTGAATCGTGTCCTGATCATGAACCAACTCCTGATCCTGGAGCAACTCCTGATCCTGAACCAACTCCTGATCCTGAACCAACTCTTGATAATGAAACGGATCCTGATCCTGAACCGGGTCCTGACCCTGAACCGGATCCTGATCATGAACGAATGCCTGGTAATGAAACGGGTCCTGATCCTGAAGCAAATCTTGATCCTGAACCGGGTCCGGATCCTGACCAACACCTGATCCTGAACCAACTCCTGATCCTGAACTGAGTCCTGATCCCGAACCGGGTCCTGACCCTGAACCGACTCCTGTTCCTGCACCGGGTACTGATCCTGAATTGGGTCCTGATCCTGATCCAACTCCTGATCTTGAACCGGGTCCTGATCCTGAACCGGATCCTGATCCTGAACCAACTCCTGATCCTGAACCAACTCCTGATCCTGAACCGGGTCCTGATCTTGACCAACTCCTGATCCTGAACCGGATCGTGATCCTGAACCGGGTCCTGATCCTGAACCGGATCCTGATGTGAACTGGGTCCTGATCCTGAACCAACTCCTGAACCTGAACCGGATCCTGATGTGAACTGGGTCCCGATCCTGACCAACTCCTTATCCAGAACCGGATCCTGATGTGAACTGGGTCCTGATCCTGAACCAACTCCTGATCCTGAACCGGATCGTGATCATGAACCGTGTCTTGACCCTGAACCGGGTCCTGATCCTGATCCAACTCCTGATCCTGAACCGGTTCCTGATCCTGAACCGGGTCCTGATCCTGAACCAACTCCTGATCCTGCACCGACTCCTAATCCTGAACCGGGTCCTGATCCTGAACCGGGTCCTGATCCTGAACCGTGTCCTGATCCTGCCCAACTCCTGTCCTGAACCGACTCCTGACCTTGCACAGGATCCTGATCCTGAATTGGGTCCTGATCCTGAACCAACTCCTGATCTTGAACCGGGTCCTGATCCTGAACCGGGTCCTGATCCTGAACCAACTCCTGATCTTGAACCGGGATCTGATCCTGAAATGAGTCCTGATCCTGCACCAGATCCTGATCTGAACTGGGTTCTCATCCTGAACCAACTCCTGAAACTGAATCGACTCCTGATCCTGAACCGGGACCTGATCCTAAACCGACTCCTGAACCTTAACCGGGTCCTGATCCTGAACTGGGTCCTTATTCTGAACCGTGTCCTGATCCTGAACCGAATCCTGATCCTGAACCTGGTCCTGATCCTGAACCAACTCCTGATCCTGAAGCGACTCCTGATCCTGAACCGTGTCCTGATCCTGAACCGGGTCCTGATCCTGAACCGACTCCTGATCATGAACCGACTCCTGATCCTGAACCGGGTCCTGATCTTGAACCAGGTCCTGATCCTGAACCAACTCCTGATCCTGAACCTGGTCCTGATCCTGAATCGGGTCCTGATCCAGAACCAACTCCTGATCCTGAACTGGGTCCTGATCATGAACTGGATCTTGATCCTGAACCGGATCCTAATCCTGAAATGCGTCCTGATCCTAAACCGGGTCCTGATACTGAACCAACTCCTGATCCTGAACCAACTCATGATCCTGAACCGGGTCCTGATCCTGAAGTGGATCTTCATCCTGAACCGGATCCTGACCTGAACCGGGTCCTGATCCTGATCCGGATCCTGATCCTGAACCGGGTCCTGATCCTGATCCAACTCCTGATCTTGAACCGGTTCCTGATCCTGAACCGGGTCCTGATCCTGAACCAACTCCTGATCCTGCACCGACTCCTAATCCTGAACCGGGTCCTGATCCTGAACCGGGTCCTGATCCTGAACCGTGTCCTGATCCTGCCCAACTCCTGACCTGAACCGACTCCTGACCTTGCACAAGATCCTGATCCTGAATTGGGTCCTGATCCTGAACCAACTCCTGATCTTGAACCGGGTCCTGATCCTGAACCGGATCCTGATCCTGAACCGACTCCTAATCCTGAACCGGGTCCTGATCCTGAACTGGGTCCTGATCCTGAACCGGGTGCTGTTCCTGAACCGACACTTGATCCTGAACCAGGTCCTGATGCTGACCAACTCCTGATCCTGAACCGACTCCTGATCCTGCACCGGATCCTGATCCTGAATTGGGTCCTGATACTGAACCAACTCCTGATCTTGATCCGGGTCCTGATCCTGAACCGGGTCCTGATCCTGAACCAACTCCTGATCCTGAACAGGGTCCTGATCCTGAACCGGATCCTGATGTGTACTGGGTCCTGATCCTGAACCAACTCCTGAACCTGAACCGGATCCTGATGTGAACTGGTTCCTGATCCTGACCAACTCCTTATCCCGAACCGGATCTGATGTGAACTGGGGCCTGATCCTGACCAACTCCTGATCCTGAACCGAATCGTGATCATGAACCGTGTCTTGACCCTGAACCGGGTCCTGATCCTGAACCGGGTCCTGATCCTGAACCAACTCCTGATACTGAACCAGGTCCTGATCCTGAACCGGGACCTGATCCGGAATCGACTCCTGATCCTGAACCGTGTCCTGATCCTGACCAAATCCTGATCCTGAACCGAATCCTGATCCTGCACAGGATCCTGATCCTGAATTGGGTCCTGATCCTGAACCAACTCCTGATCTTGAACCGGGTCCTGATCCTGAACCGTGTCCTGATCCTGAACCAACTCCTGATCTTGAACCGGGAACTGATCCTGAAATGAGTCCTGATCCTGCACCAGATCCTGATCTGAACTGGGTTCTCATCCTGAACCAACTCCTGAAACTGAATCGAATACTGATCCTGAACCGGGACCTGATCCTGAACCGACTCCTGAACCTGAACCGGGTCCTGATCCTGAACTGGGTCCTTATTCTGAACCGTGTCCTGATCCTGAACCGAATCCTGATCCTGAACCTGGTCCTGATCCTGAACCAACTCCTGATCCTGAAGCGACTCCTGATCCTGAACCGTGTCCTGATCCTGTACTGGGTCCTGATCCTGAACCGACTCCTGATCCTGAACCGACTCCTGATCCTGAACCGGGTCCTGATCTTGAACCAGGTCCTGATCCTGATCCAACTCCTGATCCTGAACCTGGTCCTGAACCTGAATCGGGTCCTGATCCTGAACCGACTCCTGATCCTGCACCCGGGTCCTGATCCTGAACCGGGTCCTGATGCTGAACCAACTCCTGATCCTGAACCAACTCCTGATCTTGAACCGGGTACTGATCCTGAACTGGGTCATGATCCTGAACTGCATACTGACCTGAACTGGGTCCTGATCCTGAATCGGATCCTGATCCTGAAATAAGTCCTCATCCTTCACCAGATCCTAATCCTGAACTGGATCATAATCTGAACTGTGTCCTGATTCTGAACCAACTCCTGAACCTGAATCGGGTCCTGATCCTGAACTAACTCCTGAGCCTGAACCGGGTCCTGATCCTGAACCAACTCCTGATACTGAACCGACTCCTGATCCTGAACCGGGTCCTGATCCTGACCCGGGTCCTGATCCTGACCAACTCCTGATCCTGAACCGACTCCTGATCCTGCACCGGATCTTGATCCTGAATTGGGTCCTGATCATGAACCAACTCCTGATCTTGAACCGGGTACTGATCCTGAAATGAGTCCTGATTCTGCACCAGATCCTAATCCTGAACTGGATCCTGATCTGAACTGGGTCCTCATCCTGAATCAACTCCTGAACCTGAATCGGGTCCCGATCCTGAACCAAATCCTGATCCTGAAACAACTCCTGATCCTGAACCGTGTCCTGATCCTGAACCAACTCCTGATCTTGAACCGGGAACTGATCCTGAAATGAGTCCTGATCCTGCACCAGATCCTGATCTGAACTGGGTTCTCATCCTGAACCAACTCCTGAAACTGAATCGAATACTGATCCTGAACCGGGACCTGATCCTGAACCAACTCCTGATCCTGAACCGGGTCCTGATCATGAACTGGATCTTGATCCTGAACCGGATCCTAATCCTGAAATGCGTCCTGATCCTAAACCGGGTCCTGATACTGAACCAACTCCTGATCCTGAACCAACTCATGATCCTGAACCGGGTCCTGATCCTGAAGTGGATCTTCATCCTGAACCGAATCCTGACCTGAACCGGGTCCTGATCCTGATCCGGATCCTGATCCTGAACCGGGTCCTGATCCTGATCCAACTCCTGATCTTGAACCGGGTCCTGATCCTGAACCGGGTCCTGATCCTGAACCAACTCCTGATCCTGAACCGGGTCCTGATTCTGAACCGGGTCCTGATCCTGAACCGACTCCTGATCCTGAACCGTGTCCTGATCCTGACCAACTCCTGATCCTGAACCGACTCCTGATCCTGCACCGGATCCTGATTCTGAATTTGGTCCTGATCCTGAACCAACTCCTGATCTTGAACCGGGTCCTGATCCTGAACCGAGTCCTGATCCTGAACCAACTCCTGATCTTGAACCCGGAACTGATCCTGAAATGAGTCCTGATCCTGCACCTGATCCTGATCTGAACTGGGTTCTCATCCTGAACCAACTCCTGAACCTGAATCGTGTCCTGATCATGAACCAACTCCTGATCCTGGAGCAACTCCTGATCCTGAACCAACTCCTGATCCTGAACCAACTCTTGATAATGAAACGGATCCTGATCCTGAACCGGGTCCTGACCCTGAACCGGATCCTGATCATGAACGAATGCCTGGTAATGAAACGGGTCCTGATCCTGAAGCAAATCTTGATCCTGAACCGGGTCCGGATCCTGACCAACACCTGATCCTGAACCAACTCCTGATCCTGAACTGAGTCCTGATCCCGAACCGGGTCCTGACCCTGAACCGACTCCTGTTCCTGCACCGGGTACTGATCCTGAATTGGGTCCTGATCCTGATCCAACTCCTGATCTTGAACCGGGTCCTGATCCTGAACCGGATCCTGATCCTGAACCAACTCCTGATCCTGAACCAACTCCTGATCCTGAACCGGGTCCTGATCTTGACCAACTCCTGATCCTGAACCGGATCGTGATCCTGAACCGGGTCCTGATCCTGAACCGGATCCTGATGTGAACTGGGTCCTGATCCTGAACCAACTCCTGAACCTGAACCGGATCCTGATGTGAACTGGGTCCCGATCCTGACCAACTCCTTATCCAGAACCGGATCCTGATGTGAACTGGGTCCTGATCCTGAACCAACTCCTGATCCTGAACCGGATCGTGATCATGAACCGTGTCTTGACCCTGAACCGGGTCCTGATCCTGATCCAACTCCTGATCCTGAACCGGTTCCTGATCCTGAACCGGGTCCTGATCCTGAACCAACTCCTGATCCTGCACCGACTCCTAATCCTGAACCGGGTCCTGATCCTGAACCGGGTCCTGATCCTGAACCGTGTCCTGATCCTGCCCAACTCCTGTCCTGAACCGACTCCTGACCTTGCACAGGATCCTGATCCTGAATTGGGTCCTGATCCTGAACCAACTCCTGATCTTGAACCGGGTCCTGATCCTGAACCGGGTCCTGATCCTGAACCAACTCCTGATCTTGAACCGGGATCTGATCCTGAAATGAGTCCTGATCCTGCACCAGATCCTGATCTGAACTGGGTTCTCATCCTGAACCAACTCCTGAAACTGAATCGACTCCTGATCCTGAACCGGGACCTGATCCTAAACCGACTCCTGAACCTTAACCGGGTCCTGATCCTGAACTGGGTCCTTATTCTGAACCGTGTCCTGATCCTGAACCGAATCCTGATCCTGAACCTGGTCCTGATCCTGAACCAACTCCTGATCCTGAAGCGACTCCTGATCCTGTACCGTGTCCTGATCCTGAACCGGGTCCTGATCCTGAACCGACTCCTGATCATGAACCGACTCCTGATCCTGAACCGGGTCCTGATCTTGAACCAGGTCCTGATCCTGAACCAACTCCTGATCCTGAACCTGGTCCTAATCCTGAATCGGGTCCTGATCCAGAACCAACTCCTGATCCTGAACCGGGTCCTGATCATGAACTGGATCTTGATCCTGAACCGGATCCTAATCCTGAAATGCGTCCTGATCCTAAACCGGGTCCTGATACTGAACCAACTCCTGATCCTGAACCAACTCATGATCCTGAACCGGGTCCTGATCCTGAAGTGGATCTTCATCCTGAACCGAATCCTGACCTGAACCGGGTCCTGATCCTGATCCGGATCCTGATCCTGAACCGGGTCCTGATCCTGATCCAACTCCTGATCTTGAACCGGGTCCTGATCCTGAACCGGGTCCTGATCCTGAACCAACTCCTGATCCTGAACCGGGTCCTGATTCTGAACCGGGTCCTGATCCTGAACCGACTCCTGATCCTGAACCGTGTCCTGATCCTGACCAACTCCTGATCCTGAACCGACTCCTGATCCTGCACCGGATCCTGATTCTGAATTTGGTCCTGATCCTGAACCAACTCCTGATCTTGAACCGGGTCCTGATCCTGAACCGAGTCCTGATCCTGAACCAACTCCTGATCTTGAACCCGGAACTGATCCTGAAATGAGTCCTGATCCTGCACCTGATCCTGATCTGAACTGGGTTCTCATCCTGAACCAACTCCTGAACCTGAATCGTGTCCTGATCATGAACCAACTCCTGATCCTGGAGCAACTCCTGATCCTGAACCAACTCCTGATCCTGAACCAACTCTTGATAATGAAACGGATCCTGATCCTGAACCGGGTCCTGACCCTGAACCGGATCCTGATCATGAACGAATGCCTGGTAATGAAACGGGTCCTGATCCTGAAGCAAATCTTGATCCTGAACCGGGTCCGGATCCTGACCAACACCTGATCCTGAACCAACTCCTGATCCTGAACTGAGTCCTGATCCCGAACCGGGTCCTGACCCTGAACCGACTCCTGTTCCTGCACCGGGTACTGATCCTGAATTGGGTCCTGATCCTGATCCAACTCCTGATCTTGAACCGGGTCCTGATCCTGAACCGGATCCTGATCCTGAACCAACTCCTGATCCTGAACCAACTCCTGATCCTGAACCGGGTCCTGATCTTGACCAACTCCTGATCCTGAACCGGATCGTGATCCTGAACCGGGTCCTGATCCTGAACCGGATCCTGATGTGAACTGGGTCCTGATCCTGAACCAACTCCTGAACCTGAACCGGATCCTGATGTGAACTGGGTCCCGATCCTGACCAACTCCTTATCCAGAACCGGATCCTGATGTGAACTGGGTCCTGATCCTGAACCAACTCCTGATCCTGAACCGGATCGTGATCATGAACCGTGTCTTGACCCTGAACCGGGTCCTGATCCTGATCCAACTCCTGATCCTGAACCGGTTCCTGATCCTGAACCGGGTCCTGATCCTGAACCAACTCCTGATCCTGCACCGACTCCTAATCCTGAACCGGGTCCTGATCCTGAACCGGGTCCTGATCCTGAACCGTGTCCTGATCCTGCCCAACTCCTGTCCTGAACCGACTCCTGACCTTGCACAGGATCCTGATCCTGAATTGGGTCCTGATCCTGAACCAACTCCTGATCTTGAACCGGGTCCTGATCCTGAACCGGGTCCTGATCCTGAACCAACTCCTGATCTTGAACCGGGATCTGATCCTGAAATGAGTCCTGATCCTGCACCAGATCCTGATCTGAACTGGGTTCTCATCCTGAACCAACTCCTGAAACTGAATCGACTCCTGATCCTGAACCGGGACCTGATCCTAAACCGACTCCTGAACCTTAACCGGGTCCTGATCCTGAACTGGGTCCTTATTCTGAACCGTGTCCTGATCCTGAACCGAATCCTGATCCTGAACCTGGTCCTGATCCTGAACCAACTCCTGATCCTGAAGCGACTCCTGATCCTGAACCGTGTCCTGATCCTGAACCGGGTCCTGATCCTGAACCGACTCCTGATCATGAACCGACTCCTGATCCTGAACCGGGTCCTGATCTTGAACCAGGTCCTGATCCTGAACCAACTCCTGATCCTGAACCTGGTCCTGATCCTGAATCGGGTCCTGATCCAGAACCAACTCCTGATCCTGAACTGGGTCCTGATCATGAACTGGATCTTGATCCTGAACCGGATCCTAATCCTGAAATGCGTCCTGATCCTAAACCGGGTCCTGATACTGAACCAACTCCTGATCCTGAACCAACTCATGATCCTGAACCGGGTCCTGATCCTGAAGTGGATCTTCATCCTGAACCGGATCCTGACCTGAACCGGGTCCTGATCCTGATCCGGATCCTGATCCTGAACCGGGTCCTGATCCTGATCCAACTCCTGATCTTGAACCGGTTCCTGATCCTGAACCGGGTCCTGATCCTGAACCAACTCCTGATCCTGCACCGACTCCTAATCCTGAACCGGGTCCTGATCCTGAACCGGGTCCTGATCCTGAACCGTGTCCTGATCCTGCCCAACTCCTGACCTGAACCGACTCCTGACCTTGCACAAGATCCTGATCCTGAATTGGGTCCTGATCCTGAACCAACTCCTGATCTTGAACCGGGTCCTGATCCTGAACCGGATCCTGATCCTGAACCGACTCCTAATCCTGAACCGGGTCCTGATCCTGAACTGGGTCCTGATCCTGAACCGGGTGCTGTTCCTGAACCGACACTTGATCCTGAACCAGGTCCTGATGCTGACCAACTCCTGATCCTGAACCGACTCCTGATCCTGCACCGGATCCTGATCCTGAATTGGGTCCTGATACTGAACCAACTCCTGATCTTGATCCGGGTCCTGATCCTGAACCGGGTCCTGATCCTGAACCAACTCCTGATCCTGAACAGGGTCCTGATCCTGAACCGGATCCTGATGTGTACTGGGTCCTGATCCTGAACCAACTCCTGAACCTGAACCGGATCCTGATGTGAACTGGTTCCTGATCCTGACCAACTCCTTATCCCGAACCGGATCTGATGTGAACTGGGGCCTGATCCTGACCAACTCCTGATCCTGAACCGAATTGTGATCATGAACCGTGTCTTGACCCTGAACCGGGTCCTGATCCTGAACCGGGTCCTGATCCTGAACCAACTCCTGATACTGAACCAGGTCCTGATCCTGAACCGGGACCTGATCCGGAATCGACTCCTGATCCTGAACCGTGTCCTGATCCTGACCAAATCCTGATCCTGAACCGAATCCTGATCCTGCACAGGATCCTGATCCTGAATTGGGTCCTGATCCTGAACCAACTCCTGATCTTGAACCGGGTCCTGATCCTGAACCGTGTCCTGATCCTGAACCAACTCCTGATCTTGAACCGGGAACTGATCCTGAAATGAGTCCTGATCCTGCACCAGATCCTGATCTGAACTGGGTTCTCATCCTGAACCAACTCCTGAAACTGAATCGAATACTGATCCTGAACCGGGACCTGATCCTGAACCGACTCCTGAACCTGAACCGGGTCCTGATCCTGAACTGGGTCCTTATTCTGAACCGTGTCCTGATCCTGAACCGAATCCTGATCCTGAACCTGGTCCTGATCCTGAACCAACTCCTGATCCTGAAGCGACTCCTGATCCTGAACCGTGTCCTGATCCTGTACTGGGTCCTGATCCTGAACCGACTCCTGATCCTGAACCGACTCCTGATCCTGAACCGGGTCCTGATCTTGAACCAGGTCCTGATCCTGATCCAACTCCTGATCCTGAACCTGGTCCTGAACCTGAATCGGGTCCTGATCCTGAACCGACTCCTGATCCTGCACCCGGGTCCTGATCCTGAACCGGGTCCTGATGCTGAACCAACTCCTGATCCTGAACCAACTCCTGATCTTGAACCGGGTACTGATCCTGAACTGGGTCATGATCCTGAACTGCATACTGACCTGAACTGGGTCCTGATCCTGAATCGGATCCTGATCCTGAAATAAGTCCTCATCCTTCACCAGATCCTAATCCTGAACTGGATCATAATCTGAACTGTGTCCTGATTCTGAACCAACTCCTGAACCTGAATCGGGTCCTGATCCTGAACTAACTCCTGAGCCTGAACCGGGTCCTGATCCTGAACCAACTCCTGATACTGAACCGACTCCTGATCCTGAACCGGGTCCTGATCCTGACCCGGGTCCTGATCCTGACCAACTCCTGATCCTGAACCGACTCCTGATCCTGCACCGGATCTTGATCCTGAATTGGGTCCTGATCATGAACCAACTCCTGATCTTGAACCGGGTACTGATCCTGAAATGAGTCCTGATTCTGCACCAGATCCTAATCCTGAACTGGATCCTGATCTGAACTGGGTCCTCATCCTGAATCAACTCCTGAACCTGAATCGGGTCCCGATCCTGAACCAAATCCTGATCCTGAAACAACTCCTGATCCTGAACCGTGTCCTGATCCTGAACCAACTCCTGATCTTGAACCGGGAACTGATCCTGAAATGAGTCCTGATCCTGCACCAGATCCTGATCTGAACTGGGTTCTCATCCTGAACCAACTCCTGAAACTGAATCGAATACTGATCCTGAACCGGGACCTGATCCTGAACCGACTCCTGAACCTGAACCGGGTCCTGATCCTGAACTGGGTCCTTATTCTGAACCGTGTCCTGATCCTGAACCGAATCCTGATCCTGAACCTGGTCCTGATCCTGAACCAACTCCTGATCCTGAAGCGACTCCTGATCCTGAACCGTGTCCTGATCCTGAACTGGGTCCTGATCCTGAACCGACTCCTGATCCTGAACCGACTCCTGATCCTGAACCGGGTCCTGATCTTGAACCAGGTCCTGATCCTGATCCAACTCCTGATCCTGAACCTGGTCCTGAACCTGAATCGGGTCCTGATCCTGAACCGACTCCTGATCCTGCACCCGGGTCCTGATCCTGAACCGGGTCCTGATGCTGAACCAACTCCTGATCCTGAACCAACTCCTGATCTTGAACCGGGTACTGATCCTGAACTGGGTCATGATCCTGAACTGCATACTGACCTGAACTGGGTCCTGATCCTGAATCGGATCCTGATCCTGAAATAAGTCCTCATCCTTCACCAGATCCTAATCCTGAACTGGATCATAATCTGAACTGTGTCCTGATTCTGAACCAACTCCTGAACCTGAATCGGGTCCTGATCCTGAACTAACTCCTGAGCCTGAACCGGGTCCTGATCCTGAACCAACTCCTGATACTGAACCGACTCCTGATCCTGAACCGGGTCCTGATCCTGACCCGGGTCCTGATCCTGACCAACTCCTGATCCTGAACCGACTCCTGATCCTGCACCGGATCTTGATCCTGAATTGGGTCCTGATCATGAACCAACTCCTGATCTTGAACCGGGTACTGATCCTGAAATGAGTCCTGATTCTGCACCAGATCCTAATCCTGAACTGGATCCTGATCTGAACTGGGTCCTCATCCTGAATCAACTCCTGAACCTGAATCGGGTCCCGATCCTGAACCAAATCCTGATCCTGAAACAACTCCTGAACCTGAACCGGTTCCTGATCCTGAACCGACTCCTGATCCTGAAATGAGTCCTGATCCTGCACCAGATCCTGATCTGAACTGGGTTCTCATCCTGAACCAACTCCTGAAACTGAATCGACTCCTGATCCTGAACCGGGACCTGATCCTGAACCGACTCCTGAACCTTAACCGGGTCCTGATCCTGAACTGGGTCCTTATTCTGAACCGTGTCCTGATCCTGAACCGAATCCTGATCCTGAACCTGGTCCTGATCCTGAACCAACTCCTGATCCTGAAGCGACTCCTGATCCTGAACCGTGTCCTGATCCTGAACCGGGTCCTGATCCTGAACCGACTCCTGATCATGGACCGACTCCTGATCCTGAACCGGGTCCTGATCTTGAACCAGGTCCTGATCCTGAACCAACTCCTGATCCTGAACCTGGTCCTGATCCTGAATCGGGTCCTGATCCAGAACCAACTCCTGATCCTGAACCGGGTCCTGATCATGAACTGGATCTTGATCCTGAACCGGATCCTAATCCTGAAATGCGTCCTGATCCTAAACCGGGTCCTGATACTGAACCAACGCCTGATCCTGAACCAACTCATGATCCTGAACCGGGTCCTGATCCTGAAGTGGATCTTCATCCTGAACCGGATCCTGACCTGAACCGGGTCCTGATCCTGATCCGGATCCTGATCCTGAACCGGGTCCTGATCCTGATCCAACTCCTGATCTTGAACCGGTTCCTGATCCTGAACCGGGTCCTGATCCTGAACCAACTCCTGATCCTGCACCGACTCCTAATCCTGAACCGGGTCCTGATCCTGAACCGGGTCCTGATCCTGAACCGTGTCCTGATCCTGCCCAACTCCTGACCTGAACCGACTCCTGACCTTGCACAAGATCCTGATCCTGAATTGGGTCCTGATCCTGAACCAACTCCTGATCTTGAACCGGGTCCTGATCCTGAACCGGATCCTGATCCTGAACCAACTCCTGATCCTGAACCGACTCCTAATCCTGAACCGGGTCCTGATCCTGAACTGGGTCCTGATCCTGAACCGGGTGCTGTTCCTGAACCGACACTTGATCCTGAACCAGGTCCTGATGCTGACCAACTCCTGATCCTGAACCGACTCCTGATCCTGCACCGGATCCTGATCCTGAATTGGGTCCTGATACTGAACCAACTCCTGATCTTGATCCGGGTCCTGATCCTGAACCGGGTCCTGATCCTGAACCAACTCCTGATCCTGAACAGGGTCCTGATCCTGAACCGGATCCTGATGTGTACTGGGTCCTGATCCTGAACCAACTCCTGAACCTGAACCGGATCCTGATGTGAACTGGTTCCTGATCCTGACCAACTCCTTATCCCGAACCGGATCTGATGTGAACTGGGGCCTGATCCTGCCCAACTCCTGACCTGAACCGACTCCTGACCTTGCACAAGATCCTGATCCTGAATTGGGTCCTGATCCTGAACCAACTCCTGATCTTGAACCGGGTCCTGATCCTGAACCGGATCCTGATCCTGAACCGACTCCTAATCCTGAACCGGGTCCTGATCCTGAACTGGGTCCTGATCCTGAACCGGGTGCTGTTCCTGAACCGACACTTGATCCTGAACCAGGTCCTGATGCTGACCAACTCCTGATCCTGAACCGACTCCTGATCCTGCACCGGATCCTGATCCTGAATTGGGTCCTGATACTGAACCAACTCCTGATCTTGATCCGGGTCCTGATCCTGAACCGGGTCCTGATCCTGAACCAACTCCTGATCCTGAACAGGGTCCTGATCCTGAACCGGATCCTGATGTGTACTGGGTCCTGATCCTGAACCAACTCCTGAACCTGAACCGGATCCTGATGTGAACTGGTTCCTGATCCTGACCAACTCCTTATCCCGAACCGGATCTGATGTGAACTGGGGCCTGATCCTGACCAACTCCTGATCCTGAACCGAATCGTGATCATGAACCGTGTCTTGACCCTGAACCGGGTCCTGATCCTGAACCGGGTCCTGATCCTGAACCAACTCCTGATACTGAACCAGGTCCTGATCCTGAACCGGGACCTGATCCGGAATCGACTCCTGATCCTGAACCGTGTCCTGATCCTGACCAAATCCTGATCCTGAACCGACTCCTGATCCTGCACAGGATCCTGATCCTGAATTGGGTCCTGATCCTGAACCAACTCCTGATCTTGAACCGGGTCCTGATCCTGAACCGTGTCCTGATCCTGAACCAACTCCTGATCTTGAACCGGGAACTGATCCTGAAATGAGTCCTGATCCTGCACCAGATCCTGATCTGAACTGGGTTCTCATCCTGAACCAACTCCTGAAACTGAATCGAATACTGATCCTGAACCGGGACCTGATCCTGAACCGACTCCTGAACCTGAACCGGGTCCTGATCCTGAACTGGGTCCTTATTCTGAACCGTGTCCTGATCCTGAACCGAATCCTGATCCTGAACCTGGTCCTGATCCTGAACCAACTCCTGATCCTGAAGCGACTCCTGATCCTGAACCGTGTCCTGATCCTGAACTGGGTCCTGATCCTGAACCGACTCCTGATCCTGAACCGACTCCTGATCCTGAACCGGGTCCTGATCTTGAACCAGGTCCTGATCCTGATCCAACTCCTGATCCTGAACCTGGTCCTGAACCTGAATCGGGTCCTGATCCTGAACCGACTCCTGATCCTGCACCCGGGTCCTGATCCTGAACCGGGTCCTGATGCTGAACCAACTCCTGATCCTGAACCAACTCCTGATCTTGAACCGGGTACTGATCCTGAACTGGGTCATGATCCTGAACTGCATACTGACCTGAACTGGGTCCTGATCCTGAATCGGATCCTGATCCTGAAATAAGTCCTCATCCTTCACCAGATCCTAATCCTGAACTGGATCATAATCTGAACTGTGTCCTGATTCTGAACCAACTCCTGAACCTGAATCGGGTCCTGATCCTGAACTAACTCCTGAGCCTGAACCGGGTCCTGATCCTGAACCAACTCCTGATACTGAACCGACTCCTGATCCTGAACCGGGTCCTGATCCTGACCCGGGTCCTGATCCTGACCAACTCCTGATCCTGAACCGACTCCTGATCCTGCACCGGATCTTGATCCTGAATTGGGTCCTGATCATGAACCAACTCCTGATCTTGAACCGGGTACTGATCCTGAAATGAGTCCTGATTCTGCACCAGATCCTAATCCTGAACTGGATCCTGATCTGAACTGGGTCCTCATCCTGAATCAACTCCTGAACCTGAATCGGGTCCCGATCCTGAACCAAATCCTGATCCTGAAACAACTCCTGAACCTGAACCGGTTCCTGATCCTGAACCGACTCCTGATCCTGAAATGAGTCCTGATCCTGCACCAGATCCTGATCTGAACTGGGTTCTCATCCTGAACCAACTCCTGAAACTGAATCGACTCCTGATCCTGAACCGGGACCTGATCCTGAACCGACTCCTGAACCTTAACCGGGTCCTGATCCTGAACTGGGTCCTTATTCTGAACCGTGTCCTGATCCTGAACCGAATCCTGATCCTGAACCTGGTCCTGATCCTGAACCAACTCCTGATCCTGAAGCGACTCCTGATCCTGAAACGTGTCCTGATCCTGAACCGGGTCCTGATCCTGAACCGACTCCTGATCATGGACCGACTCCTGATCCTGAACCGGGTCCTGATCTTGAACCAGGTCCTGATCCTGAACCAACTCCTGATCCTGAACCTGGTCCTGATCCTGAATCGGGTCCTGATCCAGAACCAACTCCTGATCCTGAACCGGGTCCTGATCATGAACTGGATCTTGATCCTGAACCGGATCCTAATCCTGAAATGCGTCCTGATCCTAAACCGGGTCCTGATACTGAACCAACTCCTGATCCTGAACCAACTCATGATCCTGAACCGGGTCCTGATCCTGAAGTGGATCTTCATCCTGAACCGGATCCTGACCTGAACCGGGTCCTGATCCTGATCCGGATCCTGATCCTGAACCGGGTCCTGATCCTGATCCAACTCCTGATCTTGAACCGGTTCCTGATCCTGAACCGGGTCCTGATCCTGAACCAACTCCTGATCCTGCACCGACTCCTAATCCTGAACCGGGTCCTGATCCTGAACCGGGTCCTGATCCTGAACCGTGTCCTGATCCTGCCCAACTCCTGACCTGAACCGACTCCTGACCTTGCACAAGATCCTGATCCTGAATTGGGTCCTGATCCTGAACCAACTCCTGATCTTGAACCGGGTCCTGATCCTGAACCGGATCCTGATCCTGAACCAACTCCTGATCCTGAACCGACTCCTAATCCTGAACCGGGTCCTGATCCTGAACTGGGTCCTGATCCTGAACCGGGTGCTGTTCCTGAACCGACACTTGATCCTGAACCAGGTCCTGATGCTGACCAACTCCTGATCCTGAACCGACTCCTGATCCTGCACCGGATCCTGATCCTGAATTGGGTCCTGATACTGAACCAACTCCTGATCTTGATCCGGGTCCTGATCCTGAACCGGGTCCTGATCCTGAACCAACTCCTGATCCTGAACAGGGTCCTGATCCTGAACCGGATCCTGATGTGTACTGGGTCCTGATCCTGAACCAACTCCTGAACCTGAACCGGATCCTGATATTGAACTGGTTCCTGATCCTGACCAACTCCTTATCCCGAACCGGATCTGATGTGAACTGGGGCCTGATCCTGACCAACTCCTGATCCTGAACCGAATCGTGATCATGAACCGTGTCTTGACCCTGAACCGGGTCCTGATCCTGAACCGGGTCCTGATCCTGAACCAACTCCTGATACTGAACCAGGTCCTGATCCTGAACCGGGACCTGATCCGGAATCGACTCCTGATCCTGAACCGTGTCCTGATCCTGACCAAATCCTGATCCTGAACCGACTCCTGATCCTGCACAGGATCCTGATCCTGAATTGGGTCCTGATCCTGAACCAACTCCTGATCTTGAACCGGGTCCTGATCCTGAACCGTGTCCTGATCCTGAACCAACTCCTGATCTTGAACCGGGAACTGATCCTGAAATGAGTCCTGATCCTGCACCAGATCCTGATCTGAACTGGGTTCTCATCCTGAACCAACTCCTGAAACTGAATCGAATACTGATCCTGAACCGGGACCTGATCCTGAACCGACTCCTGAACCTGAACCGGGTCCTGATCCTGAACTGGGTCCTTATTCTGAACCGTGTCCTGATCCTGAACCGAATCCTGATCCTGAACCTGGTCCTGATCCTGAACCAACTCCTGATCCTGAAGCGACTCCTGATCCTGAACCGTGTCCTGATCCTGAACTGGGTCCTGATCCTGAACCGACTCCTGATCCTGAACCGACTCCTGATCCTGAACCGGGTCCTGATCTTGAACCAGGTCCTGATCCTGATCCAACTCCTGATCCTGAACCTGGTCCTGAACCTGAATCGGGTCCTGATCCTGAACCGACTCCTGATCCTGCACCCGGGTCCTGATCCTGAACCGGGTCCTGATGCTGAACCAACTCCTGATCCTGAACCAACTCCTGATCTTGAACCGGGTACTGATCCTGAACTGGGTCATGATCCTGAACTGCATACTGACCTGAACTGGGTCCTGATCCTGAATCGGATCCTGATCCTGAAATAAGTCCTCATCCTTCACCAGATCCTAATCCTGAACTGGATCATAATCTGAACTGTGTCCTGATTCTGAACCAACTCCTGAACCTGAATCGGGTCCTGATCCTGAACTAACTCCTGAGCCTGAACCGGGTCCTGATCCTGAACCAACTCCTGATACTGAACCGACTCCTGATCCTGAACCGGGTCCTGATCCTGACCCGGGTCCTGATCCTGACCAACTCCTGATCCTGAACCGACTCCTGATCCTGCACCGGATCTTGATCCTGAATTGGGTCCTGATCATGAACCAACTCCTGATCTTGAACCGGGTACTGATCCTGAAATGAGTCCTGATTCTGCACCAGATCCTAATCCTGAACTGGATCCTGATCTGAACTGGGTCCTCATCCTGAATCAACTCCTGAACCTGAATCGGGTCCCGATCCTGAACCAAATCCTGATCCTGAAACAACTCCTGAACCTGAACCGGTTCCTGATCCTGAACCGACTCCTGATCCTGAAATGAGTCCTGATCCTGCACCAGATCCTGATCTGAACTGGGTTCTCATCCTGAACCAACTCCTGAAACTGAATCGACTCCTGATCCTGAACCGGGACCTGATCCTGAACCGACTCCTGAACCTTAACCGGGTCCTGATCCTGAACTGGGTCCTTATTCTGAACCGTGTCCTGATCCTGAACCGAATCCTGATCCTGAACCTGGTCCTGATCCTGAACCAACTCCTGATCCTGAAGCGACTCCTGATCCTGAAACGTGTCCTGATCCTGAACCGGGTCCTGATCCTGAACCGACTCCTGATCATGGACCGACTCCTGATCCTGAACCGGGTCCTGATCTTGAACCAGGTCCTGATCCTGAACCAACTCCTGATCCTGAACCTGGTCCTGATCCTGAATCGGGTCCTGATCCAGAACCAACTCCTGATCCTGAACCGGGTCCTGATCATGAACTGGATCTTGATCCTGAACCGGATCCTAATCCTGAAATGCGTCCTGATCCTAAACCGGGTCCTGATACTGAACCAACTCCTGATCCTGAACCAACTCATGATCCTGAACCGGGTCCTGATCCTGAAGTGGATCTTCATCCTGAACCGGATCCTGACCTGAACCGGGTCCTGATCCTGATCCGGATCCTGATCCTGAACCGGGTCCTGATCCTGATCCAACTCCTGATCTTGAACCGGTTCCTGATCCTGAACCGGGTCCTGATCCTGAACCAACTCCTGATCCTGCACCGACTCCTAATCCTGAACCGGGTCCTGATCCTGAACCGGGTCCTGATCCTGAACCGTGTCCTGATCCTGCCCAACTCCTGACCTGAACCGACTCCTGACCTTGCTCAAGATCCTGATCCTGAATTGGGTCCTGATCCTGAACCAACTCCTGATCTTGAACCGGGTCCTGATCCTGAACCGGATCCTGATCCTGAACCAACTCCTGATCCTGAACCGACTCCTAATCCTGAACCGGGTCCTGATCCTGAACTGGGTCCTGATCCTGAACCGGGTGCTGTTCCTGAACCGACACTTGATCCTGAACCAGGTCCTGATGCTGACCAACTCCTGATCCTGAACCGACTCCTGATCCTGCACCGGATCCTGATCCTGAATTGGGTCCTGATACTGAACCAACTCCTGATCTTGATCCGGGTCCTGATCCTGAACCGGGTCCTGATCCTGAACCAACTCCTGATCCTGAACAGGGTCCTGATCCTGAACCGGATCCTGATGTGTACTGGGTCCTGATCCTGAACCAACTCCTGAACCTGAACCGGATCCTGATGTGAACTGGTTCCTGATCCTGACCAACTCCTTATCCCGAACCGGATCTGATGTGAACTGGGGCCTGATCCTGACCAACTCCTGATCCTGAACCGAATCGTGATCATGAACCGTGTCTTGACCCTGAACCGGGTCCTGATCCTGAACCGGGTCCTGATCCTGAACCAACTCCTGATACTGAACCAGGTCCTGATCCTGAACCGGGACCTGATCCGGAATCGACTCCTGATCCTGAACCGTGTCCTGATCCTGACCAAATCCTGATCCTGAACCGACTCCTGATCCTGCACAGGATCCTGATCCTGAATTGGGTCCTGATCCTGAACCAACTCCTGATCTTGAACCGGGTCCTGATCCTGAACCGTGTCCTGATCCTGAACCAACTCCTGATCTTGAACCGGGAACTGATCCTGAAATGAGTCCTGATCCTGCACCAGATCCTGATCTGAACTGGGTTCTCATCCTGAACCAACTCCTGAAACTGAATCGAATACTGATCCTGAACCGGGACCTGATCCTGAACCGACTCCTGAACCTGAACCGGGTCCTGATCCTGAACTGGGTCCTTATTCTGAACCGTGTCCTGATCCTGAACCGAATCCTGATCCTGAACCTGGTCCTGATCCTGAACCAACTCCTGATCCTGAAGCGACTCCTGATCCTGAACCGTGTCCTGATCCTGAACTGGGTCCTGATCCTGAACCGACTCCTGATCCTGAACCGACTCCTGATCCTGAACCGGGTCCTGATCTTGAACCAGGTCCTGATCCTGATCCAACTCCTGGTCCTGAACCTGGTCCTGAACCTGAATCGGGTCCTGATCCTGAACCGACTCCTGATCCTGCACCCGGGTCCTGATCCTGAACCGGGTCCTGATGCTGAACCAACTCCTGATCCTGAACCAACTCCTGATCTTGAACCGGGTACTGATCCTGAACTGGGTCATGATCCTGAACTGCATACTGACCTGAACTGGGTCCTGATCCTGAATCGGATCCTGATCCTGAATTAAGTCCTCATCCTTCACCAGATCCTAATCCTGAACTGGATCATAATCTGAACTGTGTCCTGATTCTGAACCAACTCCTGAACCTGAATCGGGTCCTGATCCTGAACTAACTCCTGAGCCTGAACCGGCTCCTGATCCTGAACCAACTCCTGATACTGAACCGACTCCTGATCCTGAACCGGGTCCTGATCCTGACCCGGGTCCTGATCCTGACCAACTCCTGATCCTGAACCGACTCCTGATCCTGCACCGGATCTTGATCCTGAATTGGGTCCTGATCATGAACCAACTCCTGATCTTGAACCGGGTACTGATCCTGAAATGAGTTCTGATTCTGCACCAGATCCTAATCCTGAACTGGATCCTGATCTGAACTGGGTCCTCATCCTGAATCAACTCCTGAACCTGAATCGGGTCCCGATCCTGAACCAAATCCTGATCCTGAAACAACTCCTGAACCTGAACCGGTTCCTGATCCTGAACCGACTCCTGATCCTGAACCGGATCCTGATCCTGAACCAGATCCTGACCTTAACCGGCTCCTGATCCTGAACCGGATCCTGAACTGGGTCCTGATCCTGAACCGGATCCTGATCCTGAACCAACTCCTGATCCTGAACCGGGTCCTGATCCTGACCAACTCCTGGTCCTGAACCGGATCGTGATCCTGAAACGGGTCCTGATCCTGAGCCGGATCCTGATGCGAACTGGGTCCTGATCCTGAACCAACTCCTGAACCTGAACCGGATCCTGATGTGAACTGGGTCCTGATCCTGACCAACTCCTTATCCCGAACCGGATCTGATGTGAACTGGGTCCTGATCCTGAACCAACTCCTGATCCTGAACTGAATCGTGATCCTGAACCGGGTCCTGATCTTGAACCGGGTCCTGATCCTGAACCGACTCCTGATCCTGAACCGACTCCTGATCCTGAACCGGGTCCTGATCTTGAACCGTGTCCTGATCCTGAACCAACTCCTGATCCTGAACCTGGTCCTGATCCTGAACCGGGACCTGATCCTGAACCAACTCCGGATCCTGAACCGGGTCCTGATCCTGAACCGACTCCTGATCCTGAACCGGGTCCTGATCCCGAACCAAGTCCTGATCCTCAACCGACTCCTAATCCTGAACCGGGTCCTGATCCTGAACCGACACTTGATCCTGAACCAGGTCCTGATGCTGACCAACTCCTGATCCTGAACCGACTCCTGATCCTGCACCGGATCCTGATCCTGAATTGGGTCCTGATACAGAACCAACTCCTGATCTTGAACCGGGTCCTGATCCTGAACCGGGTCCTGATCCTGAACCAACTCCTGATCCTGAACCGGGTCCTGATTCTGAACCGGGTCCTGATCCTGAACCGACTCCTGATCCTGAACCGTGTCCTGATCCTGACCAACTCCTGATCCTGAACCGACTCCTGATCCTGCACCGGATCCTGATCCTGAATTTGGTCCTGATCCTGAACCAACTCCTGATCTTGAACCGGGTCCTGATCCTGAACCGAGTCCTGATCCTGAACCAACTCCTGATCTTGAACCCGGAACTGATCCTGAAATGAGTCCTGATCCTGCACCTGATCCTGATCTAAACTGGGTTCTCGTCCTGAACCAACTCCTGAACCTGAATAGTGTCCTGATCATGAACCAACTCCTGATCCTGGAGCAACTCCTGATCCTGAACCAACTCCTGATCCTGAACCAACTCTTGATAATGAAACGGATTCTGATCCTGAACCGGGTCCTGACCCTGAACCGGATCCTGATCATGAACGAATGCCTGGTAATGAAACGGGTCCTGATCCTGAAGCAAATCTTGATCCTGAACCGGGTCCGGATCCTGACCAACACCTGATCCTGAACCAACTCCTGATCCTGAACTGAGTCCTGATCCCGAACCGGGTCCTGACCCTGAACCGACTCCTGTTCCTGCACCGGGTACTGATCCTGAATTGGGTCCTGATCCTGATCCAATTCCTGATCTTGAACCGTGTCCTGATCCTGAACCAACTCCTGATCCTGAACCTGGTCCTGATCCTGAACCGGGACCTGATCCTGAACCAACTCCTGATCCTGAACCGGGTCCTGATCCTGAACCGACTCCTGATCCTGAACCGGGTCCTGATCCCGAACCAAGTCCTGATCCTCAACCGGCTCCTAATCCTGAACCGGGTCCTGATCCTGAACCGACACTTGATCCTGAACCAGGTCCTGATGCTGACCAACTCCTGATCCTGAACCGACTCCTGATCCTGCACCGGATCCTGATCCTGAATTGGGTCCTGATACAGAACCAACTCCTGATCTTGAACCGGGTCCTGATCCTGAACCGGGTCCTGATCCTGAACCAACTCCTGATCCTGAACCGGGTCCTGATTCTGAACCGGGTCCTGATCCTGAACCGACTCCTGATCCTGAACCGTGTCCTGATCCTGACCAACTCCTGATCCTGAACCGACTCCTGATCCTGCACCGGATCCTGATCCTGAATTTGGTCCTGATCCTGAACCAACTCCTGATCTTGAACCGGGTCCTGATCCTGAACCGAGTCCTGATCCTGAACCAACTCCTGATCTTGAACCCGGAACTGATCCTGAAATGAGTCCTGATCCTGCACCTGATCCTGATCTGAACTGGGTTCTCGTCCTGAACCAACTCCTGAACCTGAATAGTGTCCTGATCATGAACCAACTCCTGATCCTGGAGCAACTCCTGATCCTGAACCAACTCCTGATCCTGAACCAACTCTTGATAATGAAACGGATCCTGATCCTGAACCGGGTCCTGACCCTGAACCGGATCCTGATCATGAACGAATGCCTGGTAATGAAACGGGTCCTGATCCTGAAGCAAATCTTGATCCTGAACCGGGTACGGATCCTGACCAACACCTGATCCTGAACCAACACCTGATCCTGAACTGAGTCCTGATCCCGAACCGGGTCCTGACCCTGAACCGACTCCTGTTCCTGCACCGGGTACTGATCCTGAATTGGGTCCTGATCCTGATCCAACTCCTGATCTTGAACCGGGTCCTGATCCTGAACCGGATCCTGATCCTGAACCAACTCCTGATCCTGAACCAACTCCTGATCCTGAACCGTGTCCTGATCCTGACCAACTCCTGATACTGAACCGACTCCTGATCCTGCACCGGATCCTGATCCTGAATTTGGTCCTGATCCTGAACCAAATCCTGATCTTGAACCGGGTCCTGATCCTGAACCGAGTCCTGATCCTGAACCAACTCCTGATCTTGAACCCGGAACTGATCCTGAAATGAGTCCTGATCCTGCACCAGATCCTGATCTGAACTGGGTTCTCATCCTGAACCAACTCCTGAACCTGAATCGTGTCCTGATCATGAACCAACTCCTGATCCTGGAGCAACTCCTGATCCTGAACCAACTCCTGATCCTGAACCAACTCTTGATAATGAAACGGATCCTGATCCTGAACAGGGTCCTGAACCTGAACCGGATCCTGATCATGAACTAACACCTGGTAATGAAACGGGTCCTGATCCTGAACCAACGCTTGAACCTGAACCGGGTCCTGATCCTGAACCGGATCCTGATCCTGAACTGGATCCTGATCTGAACTGGGTCCTGATACTGAAGCAAATCTTGATCCCGAACCGGGTCCTGACCCTGAACCGACTCCTGTTCTTGCACCGGGTACTGATCCTGAATTGGGTCCTGATCCTGAACCAACTCCTGATCCTGAACCGGATCGTGATCATGAAACGTGTCTTGACCCTGAACCGGGTCCTGATCTTGATCCAACTCCTGATCCTGAACCGGTTCCTGATCCTGAACCGGGTCTTGATCCTGAACCAACTCCTGATCCTGCACCGACTCCTAATCCTGAACCGGGTCCTGATCCTGAACCGGGTCCTGATCCTGAACCGGGTCCTGATCCTGAACCGTGTCCTGATCCTGTCCAACTCCTTATCCTGAACCGACTCCTGATCTTACACCAGATCCTGATCCTGAATTGGGTCCTGATACTGAACCAACTCCTGATCTTGAACGGGCTCCGGATCCTGAACCGACTCCTGATCCTGAACCGGATCCTGAACCGGTTCCTGATCCTGAACCGGATCCTGATCTTGAACCGGATCCTGACCTGGGTCCTGATCCTGAACCGGATCCTGATGTGACCTGGGTCCTTTTCCTGAACCAACTCCTGATCCTGAACCGGGTCCTGATCCTGACCAACTCCTGATCTGATCCGGATCGTGACCCTGAACAGGGTCCTGATCCTGAACCGGATCCTGATGTGTACTGGGTCCTGATCCTGAACCAACTCCTGAACCTGCACCGGATCCTGATGTGAACTGGTTCCTGATCCTGACCAACTCCTTATCCCGAACCGGATCTGATGTGAACTGGGTCCTGATCCTGACCCAACTCCTGATCCTGAACCGAATCGTGATCATGAACCGTGTCTTGACCCTGAACCGGGTCCTGATCCTGAACCGGGTCCTGATCCTGAACCAACTCCTGATACTGAACCAGGTCCTGATCCTGAACCGGGACCTGATCCGGAATCGACTCCTGATCCTGAACCGTGTCCTGATCCTGACCAAATCCTGATCCTGAACCGACTCCTGATCCTGCACAGGATCCTGATCCTGAATTGGGTCCTGATCCTGAACCAACTCCTGATCTTGAACCGGGTCATGATCCTGAACCGTGTCCTGATCCTGAACCAACTCCTGATCTTGAACCGGGAACTGATCCTGAAATGAGTCCTGATCCTGCACCAGATCCTGATCTGAACTGGGTTCTCATCCTGAACCAACACCTGAAACTGAATCGACTCCTGATCCTGAACCGGGACCTCTTCCTGAACCAACTGCTGATCCTGAACCGGGTCCTGATCCTGAACTGGGTCCTTTTCCGGAACCGGGTCCTGATCCTGAACCGGATCCTGATCCTGAACCTGGTCCTGATCCTGAACCAACTCCTGATCCTGAAGCGACTCCTGATCCTGAACCGGGTCCTGAACCGACTCCTGATCCTGAACCGGGTCCTGATCCCGAACCAAGTCCTGATCCTGAACCGACTCCTAATTCTGAACCGGGTCCTGATCCTGAACTGGGTCCTGATCCTGAACCGGGTGCTGTTCCTGAACCGACACTTGATCCTGAACCAGGTCCTGATGCTGACCAACTCCTGATCCTGAACCGACTCCTGATCCTGCACCGGATCCTGATCCTGAATTGGGTCCTGATACTGAACCAACTCCTGATCTTGAACTGGGTCCTGATCCTGAACCTGGTCCTGATCCTGAACCAACTCCTGATCCTGAACCGGGTCCTGATTCTGAACCGGGTCCTGATCCTGAACCGACTCGTGATCCTGAACCGTGTCCTGATCCTGACCAACTCCTGATCCTGAACCGACTCCTGATCCTGCACAAGATCCTGATCCTGAATTGGGTCCTGATCCTGAACCAACTCCTGATCTTGAACCGGGTCCTGATCCTGAACCGAGTCCTGATCCTGAACCAACTCCTGATCTTGAACCCGGAACTGATCCTGAAATTAGTCCTGATCCTGCACCAGATCCTGATCTGAACTGGGTTCTCATCCTGAACCAACTCCTGAACCTGAATCGTGTCCTGATCATGAACCAACTCCTGATCCTGGAGCAACTCCTGATCCTGAACCAACTCCTGATCCTGAACCAACTCTTGATAATGAAACGGATCCTGATCCTGAACCGGGTCCTGACCCTGAACCAGATCCTGGTCATGAACTAACTCCTGGTAATGAAACGGGTCCTGATCCTGAACCAACGCTTAAACCTGAGCCGGGTCCTGATCCTGAACCGGATCCAGATCCTGAACTGGATCCTGATCTGAACTGGGTCCTGATCCTGAAGCAAATCTTGATCCTGAACCGGGTCCGGATCCTGACCAACACCTGATCCTGGACCAACTCCTGATCCTGAACTGAGTCCTGATCCCGAACCGGGTCCTGACCCTGAACCGACTCCTGTTCCTGCACCGGGTACTGATCCTGAATTGGGTCCTGATCCTGATCCAACTCCTGATCTTGAACCGGGTCCTGATCCTGAACCGGATCCTGATCCTGAACCAACTCCTGATCCTGAACCAACTCCTGATCCTGAACCGGGTCTTGATCTTGACCAACTCCTGATCCTGAACCGGATCGTGATCCTGAACCGGGTCCTGATCCTGAACAGGATCCTGATGTGAACTGGGTCCTGATCCTGAACCAACTCCTGAACCTGAACCGGATCCTGATGTGAACTGGGTCCTGATCCTGACCCGGGTCCTGATCCTGACCAACTCCTGATCCTGAACCGACTCCTGATCCTGCACCGGATCCTGATCCTGAATTGGGTCCTGATCATGAACCAACTCCTGATCTTGAACCGGGTACTGATCCTGAAATGAGTCCTGATTCTGCACCAGATCCTAATCCTGAACTGGATCCTGATCTGAACTGGGCCCTCATCCTGAATCAACTCCTGAACCTGAATCGGGTCCCGATCCTGAACCAATTCCTGATCCTGAAACAACTCCTGAACCTGAACCGGTTCATGATCCTGAACCGACTCCTGATCCTGAACCGGATCCTGATCCTGAACCAGATCCTGACCTTAACCGGCTCCTGATCCTGAACCGGATCCTGAACTGGGTCCTGATCCTGAACCGGATCCTGATCCTGAACCAACTCCTGATCCTGAACCGGGTCCTGATCCTGACCAACTCCTGGTCCTGAACCGGATCGTGATCCTGAAACGGGTCCTGATCCTGAACCGGATCCTGATGCGAACTGGGTCCTGATCCTGAACCAACTCCTGAACCTGAACCGGATCCTGATGTGAACTGGGTCCTGATCCTGACCAACTCCTTATCCCGAACCGGATCTGATGTGAACTGGGTCCTGATCCTGAACCAACTCCTGATCCTGAACTGAATCGTGATCCTGAACCGGGTCCTGATCTTGAACCGGGTCCTGATCCTGAACCGACTCCTGATCCTGAACCGACTCCTGATCCTGAACCGGGTCCTGATCTTGAACCGTGTCCTGATCCTGAACCAACTCCTGATCCTGAACCTGGTCCTGATCCTGAACCGGGACCTGATCCTGAACCAACTCCTGATCCTGAACCGGGTCCTGATCCTGAACCGACTCCTGATCCTGAACCGGGTCCTGATCCCGAACCAAGTCCTGATCCTCAACCGGCTCCTAATCCTGAACCGGGTCCTGATCCTGAACCGACACTTGATCCTGAACCAGGTCCTGATGCTGACCAACTCCTGATCCTGAACCGACTCCTGATCCTGCACCGGATCCTGATCCTGAATTGGGTCCTGATACAGAACCAACTCCTGATCTTGAACCGGGTCCTGATCCTGAACCGGGTCCTGATCCTGAACCAACTCCTGATCCTGAACCGGGTCCTGATTCTGAACCGGGTCCTGATCCTGAACCGACTCCTGATCCTGAACCGTGTCCTGATCCTGACCAACTCCTGATCCTGAACCGACTCCTGATCCTGCACCGGATCCTGATCCTGAATTTGGTCCTGATCCTGAACCAACTCCTGATCTTGAACCGGGTCCTGATCCTGAACCGAGTCCTGATCCTGAACCAACTCCTGATCTTGAACCCGGAACTGATCCTGAAATGAGTCCTGATCCTGCACCTGATCCTGATCTGAACTGGGTTCTCGTCCTGAACCAACTCCTGAACCTGAATAGTGTCCTGATCATGAACCAACTCCTGATCCTGGAGCAACTCCTGATCCTGAACCAACTCCTGATCCTGAACCAACTCTTGATAATGAAACGGATCCTGATCCTGAACCGGGTCCTGACCCTGAACCGGATCCTGATCATGAACGAATGCCTGGTAATGAAACGGGTCCTGATCCTGAAGCAAATCTTGATCCTGAACCGGGTCCGGATCCTGACCAACACCTGATCCTGAACCAACACCTGATCCTGAACTGAGTCCTGATCCCGAACCGGGTCCTGACCCTGAACCGACTCCTGTTCCTGCACCGGGTACTGATCCTGAATTGGGTCCTGATCCTGATCCAACTCCTGATCTTGAACCGGGTCCTGATCCTGAACCGGATCCTGATCCTGAACCAACTCCTGATCCTGAACCAACTCCTGATCCTGAACCGTGTCCTGATCCTGACCAACTCCTGATACTGAACCGACTCCTGATCCTGCACCGGATCCTGATCCTGAATTTGGTCCTGATCCTGAACCAAATCCTGATCTTGAACCGGGTCCTGATCCTGAACCGAGTCCTGATCCTGAACCAACTCCTGATCTTGAACCCGGAACTGATCCTGAAATGAGTCCTGATCCTGCACCAGATCCTGATCTGAACTGGGTTCTCATCCTGAACCAACTCCTGAACCTGAATCGTGTCCTGATCATGAACCAACTCCTGATCCTGGAGCAACTCCTGATCCTGAACCAACTCCTGATCCTGAACCAACTCTTGATAATGAAACGGATCCTGATCCTGAACCGGGTCCTGAACCTGAACCGGATCCTGATCATGAACTAACACCTGGTAATGAAACGGGTCCTGATCCTGAACCAATGCTTGAACCTGAACCGGGTCCTGATCCTGAACCGGATCCTGATCCTGAACTGGATCCTGATCTGAACTGGGTCCTGATACTGAAGCAAATCTTGATCCCGAACCGGGTCCTGACCCTGAACCGACTCCTGTTCTTGCACCGGGTACTGATCCTGAATTGGGTCCTGATCCTGAACCAACTCCTGATCCTGAACCGGATCGTGATCATGAAACGTGTCTTGACCCTGAACCGGGTCCTGATCTTGATCCAACTCCTGATCCTGAACCGGTTCCTGATCCTGAACCGGGTCTTGATCCTGAACCAACTCCTGTTCCTGCACCGACTCCAAATCCTGAACCGGGTCCTGATCCTGAACCGGGTCCTGATACTGAACCGGGTCCTGATCCTGAACCGTGTCCTGATCCTTCCCAACTACTGACCTGAACTGACTCCTGACCTTGCACAGGATCCTGATCTTGAACCGGGTCCTGATCCTGAACCGGGTCCTGTTCCTGAACTGACTCCTGACACTGAACCATGTCCTGATCCTGACCAAATCCTGATCCTGAACCGACTCCTGATCCTGCACAGGATCCTGATCCTGAATTGGGTCCTGATCCTGAACCAACTCCTGATCTTGAACCGGGTCCTGATCCTGAACCGTGTCCTGATCCTGAACCAACTCCTGATCTTGAACCGGGAACTGATCCTGAAATGAGTCCTGATCCTGCACCAGATCCTGATCTGAACTGGGTTCTCATCCTGAACCAACACCTGAAACTGAATCGACTCCTGATCCTGAACCGGGACCTATTCCTGAACCAACTGCTGATCCTGAACCGGGTCCTGATCCTGAACTGGGTCCTTTTCCGGAACCGGGTCCTGATCCTGAACCGGATCCTGATCCAGAACCTGGTCCTGATCCTGAACCAACTCCTGATCCTGAAGCGACTCCTGATCCTGAACCGGGTCCTGAACCGACTCCTGATCCTGAACCGGGTCCTGATCCCGAACCAAGTCCTGATCCTGAACCGACTCCTAATTCTGAACCGGGTCCTGATCCTGAACTGGGTCCTGATCCTGAACCGGGTGCTGTTCCTGAACCGACACTTGATCCTGAACCAGGTCCTGATGCTGACCAACTCCTGATCCTGAACCGACTCCTGATCCTGCACCGGATCCTGATCCTGAATTGGGTCCTGATACTGAACCAACTCCTGATCTTGAACTGGGTCCTGATCCTGAACCTGGTCCTGATCCTGAACCAACTCCTGATCCTGAACCGGGTCCTGATTCTGAACCGGGTCCTGATCCTGAACCGACTCGTGATCCTGAACCGTGTCCTGATCCTGACCAACTCCTGATCCTGAACCGACTCCTGATCCTGCACAAGATCCTGATCCTGAATTGGGTCCTGATCCTGAACCAACTCCTGATCTTGAACCGGGTCCTGATCCTGAACCGAGTCCTGATCCTGACCCAACTCCTGATCTTGAACCCGGAACTGATCCTGAAATTAGTCCTGATCCTGCACCAGATCCTGATCTGAACTGGGTTCTCATCCTGAACCAACTCCTGAACCTGAATCGTGTCCTGATCATGAACCAACTCCTGATCCTGGAGCAACTCCTGATCCTGAACCAACTCCTGATCCTGAACCAACTCTTGATAATGAAACGGATCCTGATCCTGAACCGGGTCCTCACCCTGAACCGGATCCTGGTCATGAACTAACTCCAGGTAATGAAACGGGTCCTGATCCTGAACCAACGCTTGAACCTGAACCGGGTCCTGATCCTGAACCGGATCCAGATCCTGAACTGGATCCTGATCTGAACTGGGTCCTGATCCTGAAGCAAATCTTGATCCTGAACCGGGTCCGGATCCTGACCAACACCTGATCCTGGACCAACTCCTGATCCTGAACTGAGTCCTGATCCCGAACCGGGTCCTGACCCTGAACCGACTCCTGTTCCTGCACCGGGTACTGATCCTGAATTGGGTCCTGATCCTGATCCAACTCCTGATCTTGAACCGGGTCCTGATCCTGAACCGGATCCTGATCCTGAACCAACTCCTGATCCTGAACCAACTCCTGATCCTGAACCGGGTCTTGATCTTGACCAACTCCTGATCCTGAACCGGATCGTGATCCTGAACCGGGTCCTGATCCTGAACAGGATCCTGATGTGAACTGGGTCCTGATCCTGAACCAACTCCTGAACCTGAACCGGATCCTGATGTGAACTGGGTCCTGATCCTGAACCAACTCCTGAACCTGAACCGGATCCTGATGTGAACTGGGTCCTGATCCTGAAGCAAATCTTGATCCTGAACCGGGTCCGGATCCTGACAAACACCTGATCCTGGACCAACTCCTGATCCTGAACTGAGTCCTGATCCCGAACCGGGTCCTGACCCTGAACCGACTCCTGTTCCTGCACCGGGTACTGATCCTGAATTGGGTCCTGATCCTGATCCAACTCCTGATCTTGAACCGGGTCCTGATCCTGAACCGGATCCTGATCCTGAACCAACTCCTGATCCTGCACCGTCTCCTAATCCTGAACCGGGTCCTGATCCTGAACCGGGTCCTGATCCTGAACCGGGTCCTGATCCTGAACCGTGTCCTGATCCTGCCCAACTACTGACCTGAACCGACTCCTGACCTTGCACAGGATCCTGATCTTGAATTGGGTCCTGATCCTGAACCTACTCCTGATCTTGAACCGGGTCCTGATCCTGAACCGGGTCCTGTTCCTGAACTGACTCCTGACACTGAACCATGTCCTGATCCTGACCAACTCCTTATCCTGAACCGACTCCTGATCTTACACCAGATCCTGATCCTGAATTGGGTCCTGATACTGAACCAACTCCTGATCTTGAACGGGCTCCGGATCCTGAACCGACTCCTGATCCTGAACCGGATCCTGAACCGGTTCCTGATCCTGAACCGGATCCTGATCTTGAACCGGATCCTGACCTGGGTCCTGATCCTGAACCGGATCCTGATGTGACCTGGGTCCTTTTCCTGAACCAACTCCTGATCCTGAACCGGGTCCTGATCCTGACCAACTCCTGATCTGATCCGGATCGTGACCCTGAACAGGGTCCTGATCCTGAACCGGATCCTGATGTGTACTGGGTCCTGATCCTGAACCAACTCCTGAACCTGCACCGGATCCTGATGTGAACTGGTTCCTGATCTTGACCAACTCCTTATCCCGAACCGGATCTGATGTGAACTGGGTCCTGATCCTGACCCAACTCCTGATCCTGAACCGAATCGTGATCATGAACCGTGTCTTGACCCTGAACCGGGTCCTGATCCTGAACCGGGTCCTGATCCTGAACCAACTCCTGATACTGAACCAGGTCCTGATCCTGAACCGGGACCTGATCCGGAATCGACTCCTGATCCTGAACCGTGTCCTGATCCTGACCAAATCCTGCTCCTGAACCGACTCCTGATCCTGCACAGGATCCTGATCCTGAATTGGGTCCTGATCCTGAACCAACTCCTGATCTTGAACCGGGTCCTGATCCTGAACCGTGTCCTGATCCTGAACTAACTCCTGATCTTGAACCGGGAACTGATCCTGAAATGAGTCCTGATCCTGCACCAGATCCTGATCTGAACTGGGTTCTCATCCTGAACCAACACCTGAAACTGAATCGACTCCTGATCCTGAACCGGGACCTCTTCCTGAACCAACTGCTGATCCTGAACCGGGTCCTGATCCTGAACTGGGTCCTTTTCCGGAACCGGGTCCTGGTCCTGAACCGGATCCTGATCCTGAACCTGGTCCTGATCCTGAACCAACTCCTGATCCTGAAGCGACTCCTGATCCTGAACCGGGTCCTGAACCGACTCCTGATCCTGAACCGGGTCCTGATCCCGAACCAAGTCCTGATCCTGAACCGACTCCTAATTCTGAACCGGGTCCTGATCCTGAACTGGGTCCTGATCCTGAACCGGGTGCTGTTCCTGAACCGACACTTGATCCTGAACCAGGTCCTGATGCTGACAAACTCCTGATCCTGAACCGACTCCTGATCCTGCACCGGATCCTGATCCTGAATTGGGTCCTGATACTGAACCAACTCCTGAACTTGAACTGGGTCCTGATCCTGAACCTGGTCCTGATCCTGAACCAACTCCTGATCCTGAACCGGGTCCTGATTCTGAACCGGGTCCTGATCCTGAACCGACTCGTGATCCTGAACCGTGTCCTGATCCTGACCAACTCCTGATCCTGAACCGACTCCTGATCCTGCACAAGATCCTGATCCTGAATTGGGTCCTGATCCTGAACCAACTCCTGATCTTGAACCGGGTCCTGATCCTGAACCGAGTCCTGATCCTGAACCAACTCCTGATCTTGAACCCGGAACTGATCCTGAAATGAGTCCTGATCCTGCACCAGATCCTGATCTGAACTGGGTTCTCATCCTGAACCAACTCCTGAACCTGAATCGTGTCCTGATCATGAACCAACTCCTGATCCTGGAGCAACTCCTGATCCTGAACCAACTCCTGATCCTGAACCAACTCTTGATAATGAAACGGATCCTGATCCTGAACCGGGTCCTGATCCTGAACCGGATCCTGGTCATGAACTAACTCCTGGTAATGAAACGGGTCCTGATCCTGAACCAACGCTTGAACCTGAACCGGGTCCTGATCCTGAACCGGATCCAGATCCTGAACTGGATCCTGATCTGAACTGGGTCCTGATCCTGAAGCAAATCTTGATCCTGAACCGGGTCCGGATCCTGACCAACACCTGATCCTGGACCAACTCCTGATCCTGAACTGAGTCCTGATCCCGAACCGGGTCCTGACCCTGAACCGACTCCTGTTCCTGTACCGGGTACTGATCCTGAATTGGGTCCTGATCCTGATCCAACTCCTGATCTTGAACCGGGTCCTGATCCTGAACCGGATCCTGATCCTGAACCAACTCCTGATCCTGAACCAACTCCTGATCCTGAACCGGGTCTTGATCTTGACCAACTCCTGATCCTGAACCGGATCGTGATCCTGAACCGGGTCCTGATCCTGAACAGGATCCTGATGTGAACTGGGTCCTGATCCTGAACCAACTCCTGAACCTGAACCGGATCCTGATGTGAACTGGGTCCTGATCCTGACCCGGGTCCTGATCCTGACCAACTCCTGATCCTGAACCGACTCCTGATCCTGCACCGGATCCTGATCCTGAATTGGGTCCTGATCATGAACCAACTCCTGATCTTGAACCGGGTACTGATCCTGAAATGAGTCCTGATTCTGCACCAGATCCTAATCCTGAACTGGATCCTGATCTGAACTGGGCCCTCATCCAGAATCAACTCCTGAACCTGAATCGGGTCCCGATCCTGAACCAAATCCTGATCCTGAAACAACTCCTGAACCTGAACCGGTTCATGATCCTGAACCGACTCCTGATCCTGAACCGGATCCTGATCCTGAACCAGATCCTGACCTTAACCGGCTCCTGATCCTGAACCGGATCCTGAACTGGGTCCTGATCCTGAACCGGATCCTGATCCTGAACCAACTCCTGATCCTGAACCGGGTCCTGATCCTGACCAACTCCTGGTCCTGAACCGGATCGTGATCCTGAAACGGGTCCTGATCCTGAACCGGATCCTGATGCGAACTGGGTCCTGATCCTGAACCAACTCCTGAACCTGAACCGGATCCTGCTGTGAACTGGGTCCTGATCCTGACCAACTCCTTATCCCGAACCGGATCTGATGTGAACTGGGTCCTGATCCTGAACCAACTCCTGATCCTGAACTGAATCGTGATCCTGAACCGGGTCCTGATCTTGAACCGGGTCCTGATCCTGAACCGACTCCTGATCCTGAACCGACTCCTGATCCTGAACCGGGTCCTGATCTTGAACCGTGTCCTGATCCTGAACCAACTCCTGATCCTGAACCTGGTCCTGATCCTGAACCGGGACCTGATCCTGAACCAACTCCTGATCCTGAACCGGGTCCTGATCCTGAACCGACTCCTGATCCTGAACCGGGTCCTGATCCCGAACCAAGTCCTGATCCTCAACCGGCTCCTAATCCTGAACCGGGTCCTGATCCTGAACCGACACTTGATCCTGAACCAGGTCCTGATGCTGACCAACTCCTGATCCTGAACCGACTCCTGATCCTGCACCGGATCCTGATCCTGAATTGGGTCCTGATACAGAACCAACTCCTGATCTTGAACCGGGTCCTGATCCTGAACCGGGTCCTGATCCTGAACCAACTCCTGATCCTGAACCGGGTCCTGATTCTGAACCGGGTCCTGATCCTGAACCGACTCCTGATCCTGAACCGGATCCTGAACCGGTTCCTGATCCTGAACCGGATCCTGATCTTGAACCGGATCCTGACCTGGGTCCTGATCCTGAACCGGATCCTGATGTGACCTGGGTCCTTTTCCTGAACCAACTCCTGATCCTGAACCGGGTCCTGATCCTGACCAACTCCTGATCTGATCCGGATCGTGACCCTGAACAGGGTCCTGATCCTGAACCGGATCCTGATGTGTACTGGGTCCTGATCCTGAACCAACTCCTGAACCTGCACCGGATCCTGATGTGAACTGGTTCCTGATCTTGACCAACTCCTTATCCCGAACCGGATCTGATGTGAACTGGGTCCTGATCCTGACCCAACTCCTGATCCTGAACCGAATCGTGATCATGAACCGTGTCTTGACCCTGAACCGGGTCCTGATCCTGAACCGGGTCCTGATCCTGAACCAACTCCTGATACTGAACCAGGTCCTGATCCTGAACCGGGACCTGATCCGGAATCGACTCCTGATCCTGAACCGTGTTCTGATCCTGACCAAATCCTGATCCTGAACCGACTCCTGATCCTGCACAGGATCCTGATCCTGAATTGGGTCCTGATCCTGAACCAACTCCTGATCTTGAACCGGGTCCTGATCCTGAACCGTGTCCTGATCCTGAACCAACTCCTGATCTTGAACCGGGAACTGATCCTGAAATGAGTCCTGATCCTGCACCAGATCCTGATCTGAACTGGGTTCTCATCCTGAACCAACACCTGAAACTGAACCGACTCCTGATCCTGAACCGGGACCTCTTCCTGAACCAACTGCTGATCCTGAACCGGGTCCTGATCCTGAACTGGGTCCTTTTCCGGAACCGGGTCCTGGTCCTGAACCGGATCCTGATCCTGAACCTGGTCCTGATCCTGAACCAACTCCTGATCCTGAAGCGACTCCTGATCCTGAACCGGGTCCTGAACCGACTCCTGATCCTGAACCGGGTCCTGATCCCGAACCAAGTCCTGATCCTGAACCGACTCCTAATTCTGAACCGGGTCCTGATCCTGAACTGGGTCCTGATCCTGAACCGGGTGCTGTTCCTGAACCGACACTTGATCCTGAACCAGGTCCTGATGCTGACCAACTCCTGATCCTGAACCGACTCCTGATCCTGCACCGGATCCTGATCCTGAACTGGGTCCTGATACTGAACCAACTCCTGAACTTGAACTGGGTCCTGATCCTGAACCTGGTCCTGATCCTGAACCAACTCCTGATCCTGAACCGGGTCCTGATTCTGAACCGGGTCCTGATCCTGAACCGACTCGTGATCCTGAACCGTGTCCTGATCCTGACCAACTCCTGATCCTGAACCGACTCCTGATCCTGCACAAGATCCTGATCCTGAATTGGGTCCTGATCCTGAACCAACTCCTGATCTTGAACCGGGTCCTGATCCTGAACCGAGTCCTGATCCTGAACCAACTCCTGATCTTGAACCCGGAACTGATCCCGAAATGAGTCCTGATCCTGCACCAGATCCTGATCTGAACTGGGTTCTCATCCTGAACCAACTCCTGAACCTGAATCGTGTCCTGATCATGAACCAACTCCTGATCCTGGAGCAACTCCTGATCCTGAACCAACTCCTGATCCTGAACCAACTCTTGATAATGAAACGGATCCTGATCCTGAACCGGGTCCTGACCCTGAACCGGATCCTGGTCATGAACTAACTCCTGGTAATGAAACGGGTCCTGATCCTGAACCAACGCTTGAACCTGAACCGGGTCCTGGTCCTGAACCGGATCCAGATCCTGAACTGGATCCTGATCTGAACTGGGTCCTGATCCTGAAGCAAATCTTGATCCTGAACCGGGTCCGGATCCTGACCAACACCTGATCCTGGACCAACTCCTGATCCTGAACTGAGTCCTGATCCCGAACCGGGTCCTGACCCTGAACCGACTCCTGTTCCTGTACCGGGTACTGATCCTGAATTGGGTCCTGATCCTGATCCAACTCCTGATCTTGAACCGGGTCCTGATCCTGAACCGGATCCTGATCCTGAACCAACTCCTGATCCTGAACCAACTCCTGATCCTGAACCGGGTCTTGATCTTGACCAACTCCTGATCCTGAACCGGATCGTGATCCTGAACCGGGTCCTGATCCTGAACAGGATCCTGATGTGAACTGGGTCCTGATCCTGAACCAACTCCTGAACCTGAACCGGATCCTGATGTGAACTGGGTCCTGATCCTGACCCGGGTCCTGATCCTGACCAACTCCTGATCCTGAACCGACTCCTGATCCTGCACCGGATCCTGATCCTGAATTGGGTCCTGATCATGAACCAACTCCTGATCTTGAACCGGGTACTGATCCTGAAATGAGTCCTGATTCTGCACCAGATCCCAATCCTGAACTGGATCCTGATCTGAACTGGGCCCTCATCCTGAATCAACTCCTGAACCTGAATCGGGTCCCGATCCTGAACCAAATCCTGATCCTGAAACAACTCCTGAACCTGAACCGGTTCATGATCCTGAACCGACTCCTGATCCTGAACCGGATCCTGATCCTGAACCAGATCCTGACCTTAACCGGCTCCTGATCCTGAACCGGATCCTGAACTGGGTCCTGATCCTGAACCGGATCCTGATCCTGAACCAACTCCTGATCCTGAACCGGGTCCTGATCCTGACCAACTCCTGGTCCTGAACCGGATCGTGATCCTGAAACGGGTCCTGATCCTGAACCGGATCCTGATGCGAACTGGGTCCTGATCCTGAACCAACTCCTGAACCTGAACCGGATCCTGATGTGAACTGGGTCCTGATCCTGACCAACTCCTTATCCCGAACCGGATCTGATGTGAACTGGGTCCTGATCCTGAACCAACTCCTGATCCTGAACTGAATCGTGATCCTGAACCGGGTCCTGATCTTGAACCGGGTCCTGATCCTGAACCGACTCCTGATCCTGAACCGACTCCTGATCCTGAACCGGGTCCTGATCTTGAACCGTGTCCTGATCCTGAACCAACTCCTGATCCTGAACCTGGTCCTGATCCTGAACCGGGACCTGATCCTGAACCAACTCCTGATCCTGAACCGGGTCCTGATCCTGAACCGACTCCTGATCCTGAACCGGGTCCTGATCCCGAACCAAGTCCTGATCCTCAACCGGCTCCTAATCCTGAACCGGGTCCTGATCCTGAACCGACACTTGATCCTGAACCAGGTCCTGATGCTGACCAACTCCTGATCCTGAACCGACTCCTGATCCTGCACCGGATCCTGATCCTGAATTGGGTCCTGATACAGAACCAACTCCTGATCTTGAACCGGGTCCTGATCCTGAACCGGGTCCTGATCCTGAACCAACTCCTGATCCTGAACCGGGTCCTGATTCTGAACCGGGTCCTGATCCTGAACCGACTCCTGATCCTGAACCGTGTCCTGATCCTGACCAACTCCTGATCCTGAACCGACTCCTGATCCTGCACCGGATCCTGATCCTGAATTTGGTCCTGATCCTGAACCAACTCCTGATCTTGAACCGGGTCCTGATCCTGAACCGAGTCCTGATCCTGAACCAACTCCTGATCTTGAACCCGGAACTGATCCTGAAATGAGTCCTGATCCTGCACCTGATCCTGATCTGAACTGGGTTCTCGTCCTGAACCAACTCCTGAACCTGAATAGTGTCCTGATCATGAACCAACTCCTGATCCTGGAGCAACTCCTGATCCTGAACCAACTCCTGATCCTGAACCAACTCTTGATAATGAAACGGATCCTGATCCTGAACCGGGTCCTGACCCTGAACCGGATCCTGATCATGAACGAATGCCTGGTAATGAAACGGGTCCTGATCCTGAAGCAAATCTTGATCCTGAACCGGGTCCGGATCCTGACCAACACCTGATCCTGAACCAACACCTGATCCTGAACTGAGTCCTGATCCCGAACCGGGTCCTGACCCTGAACCGACTCCTGTTCCTGCACCGGGTACTGATCCTGAATTGGGTCCTGATCCTGATCCAACTCCTGATCTTGAACCGGGTCCTGATCCTGAACCGGATCCTGATCCTGAACCAACTCCTGATCCTGAACCAACTCCTGATCCTGAACCGTGTCCTGATCCTGACCAACTCCTGATACTGAACCGACTCCTGATCCTGCACCGGATCCTGATCCTGAATTTGGTCCTGATCCTGAACCAAATCCTGATCTTGAACCGGGTCCTGATCCTGAACCGAGTCCTGATCCTGAACCAACTCCTGATCTTGAACCCGGAACTGATCCTGAAATGAGTCCTGATCCTGCACCAGATCCTGATCTGAACTGGGTTCTCATCCTGAACCAACTCCTGAACCTGAATCGTGTCCTGATCATGAACCAACTCCTGATCCTGGAGCAACTCCCGATCCTGAACCAACTCCTGATCCTGAACCAACTCTTGATAATGAAACGGATCCTGATCCTGAACCGGGTCCTGAACCTGAACCGGATCCTGATCATGAACTAACACCTGGTAATGAAACGGGTCCTGATCCTGAACCAACGCTTGAACCTGAACCGGGTCCTGATCCTGAACCGGATCCTGATCCTGAACTGGATCCTGATCTGAACTGGGTCCTGATACTGAAGCAAATCTTGATCCCGAACCGGGTCCTGACCCTGAACCGACTCCTGTTCTTGCACCGGCTACTGATCCTGAATTGGGTCCTGATCCTGAACCAACTCCTGATCCTGAACCGGATCGTGATCATGAAACGTGTCTTGACCCTAAACCGGGTCCTGATCTTGATCCAACTCCTGATCCTGAACCGGTTCCTGATCCTGAACCGGGTCTTGATCCTGAACCAACTCCTGATCCTGCACCGACTCCTAATCCTGAACCGGGTCCTGATCCTGAACCGGGTCCTGATCCTGAACCGGGTCCTGATCCTGAACCGTGTCCTGATCCTGCCCAACTACTGACCTGAACTGACTCCTGACCTTGCACAGGATCCTGATCTTGAATTGGGTCCTGATACTGAACCTACTCCTGATCTTGAACCGGGTCCTGATCCTGAACCGGGTCCTGTTCCTGAACTGACTCCTGACACTGAACCATGTCCTGATCCTGACCAACTCCTTATCCTGAACCGACTCCTGATCTTACACCAGATCCTGATCCTGAATTGGGTCCTGATACTGAACCAACTCCTGATCTTGAACGGGCTCCGGATCCTGAACCGACTCCTGATCCTGAACCGGATCCTGAACCGGTTCCTGATCCTGAACCGGATCCTGATCTTGAACCGGATCCTGACCTGGGTCCTGATCCTGAACCGGATCCTGATGTGACCTGGGTCCTTTTCCTGAACCAACTCCTGATCCTGAACCGGGTCCTGATCCTGACCAACTCCTGATCTGATCCGGATCGTGACCCTGAACAGGGTCCTGATCCTGAACCGGATCCTGATGTGTACTGGGTCCTGATCCTGAACCAACTCCTGAACCTGCACCGGATCCTGATGTGAACTGGTTCCTGATCCTGACCAACTCCTTATCCCGAACCGGATCTGATGTGAACTGGGTCCTGATCCTGACCCAACTCCTGATCCTGAACCGAATCGTGATCATGAACCGTGTCTTGACCCTGAACCGGGTCCTGATCCTGAACCGGGTCCTGATCCTGAACCAACTCCTGATACTGAACCAGGTCCTGATCCTGAACCGGGACCTGATCCGGAATCGACTCCTGATCCTGAACCGTGTCCTGATCCTGACCAAATCCTGATCCTGAACCGACTCCTGATCCTGCACAGGATCCTGATCCTGAATTGGGTCCTGATCCTGAACCAACTCCTGATCTTGAACCGGGTCCTGATCCTGAACCGGGTCCTGATCCTGAACCAACTCCTGATCTTGAACCGGGAACTGATCCTGAAATGAGTCCTGATCCTGCACCAGATCCTGATCTGAACTGGGTTCTCATCCTGAACCAACTCCTGAACCTGAATCGTGTCCTGATCATGAACCAACTCCTGATCCTGGAGCAACTCCTGATCCTGAACCAACTCCTGATCCTGAACCAACTCTTGATAATGAAACGGATCCTGATCCTGAACCGGGTCCTGACCCTGAACCAACTCCTGATCTTGAACCGGGTCCTGATCCTGAACCGGGTCCTGATCCTGAACCGGGTCCTGATCCTGCACCAGATCCTGATCTGAACTGGGTTCTCATCCTGAACCAACACCTGAAACTGAATCGACTCCTGATCCTGAACCGGGACCTCTTCCTGAACCAACTGCTGATCCTGAACCGGGTCCTGATCCTGAACTGGGTCCTTTTCCGGAACCGGGTCCTGATCCTGAACCGGATCCTGATCCTGAACCTGGTCCTGATCCTGAACCAACTCCTGATCCTGAAGCGACTCCTGATCCTGAACCGGGTCCTGAACCGACTCCTGATCCTGAACCGGGTCCTGATCCCGAACCAAGTCCTGATCCTGAACCGACTCCTAATTCTGAACCGGGTCCTGATCCTGAACTGGGTCCTGATCCTGAACAGGGTGCTGTTCCTGAACCGACACTTGATCCTGAACCAGGTCCTGATGCTGACCAACTCCTGATCCTGAACCGACTCCTGATCCTGCACCGGATCCTGATCCTGAATTGGGCCCTGATACTGAACCAACTCCTGATCTTGAACTGGGTCCTGATCCTGAACCTGGTCCTGATCCTGAACCAACTCCTGATCCTGAACCGGGTCCTGATTCTGAACCGGGTCCTGATCCTGAACCGACTCGTGATCCTGAACCGTGTCCTGATCCTGACCAACTCCTGATCCTGAACCGACTCCTGATCCTGCACAAGATCCTGATCCTGAATTGGGTCCTGATCCTGAACCAACTCCTGATCTTGAACCCGGAACTGATCCTGAACCGAGTCCTGATCCTGCACCAGATCCTGATCTGAACTGGGTTCTCATCCTGAACCAACTCCTGAACCTGAATCGTGTCCTGATCATGAAACAACTCCTGATCCTGGAGCAACTCCTGATCCTGAACCAACTCCTGATCCTGAACCAACTCTTGATAATGAAACGGATCCTGATCCTGAACCGGGTCCTGACCCTGAACCGGATCCTGGTCATGAACTAACTCCTGGTAATGAAACGGGTCCTGATCCTGAACCAACGCTTGAAACTGAACCGGGTCCTGATCCTGAACCGGATCCAGATCCTGAACTGGATCCTGATCTGAACTGGGTCCTGATCCTGAAGCAAATCTTGATCCTGAACCGGGTCCGGATCCTGACCAACACCTGATCCTGGACCAAATCCTGATCCTGAACTGAGTCCTGATCCCGAACCGGGTCCTGACCCTGAACCGACTCCTGTTCCTGCACCGGGTACTGATCCTGAATTGGGTCCTGATCCAACTCCTGATCTTGAACCGGGTCCTGATCCTGAACCGGATCCTGATCCTGAACCAACTCCTGATCCTGAACCAACTCCTGATCCTGAACCGGGTCTTGATCTTGACCAACTCCTGATCCTGAACCGGATCGTGATCCTGAACCGGGTCCTGATCCTGAACAGGATCCTGATGTGAACTGGGTCCTGATCCTGAACCAACTCCTGAACCTGAACCGGATCCTGATGTGAACTGGGTCCTGATCCTGAACCAACTCCTGAACCTGAACCGGATCCTGATGTGAACTGGGTCCTGATCCTGAAGCAAATCTTGATCCTGAACCGGGTCCGGATCCTGACAAACACCTGATCCTGGACCAACTCCTGATCCTGAACTGAGTCCTGATCCCGAACCGGGTCCTGACCCTGAACCGACTCCTGTTCCTGCACCGGGTACTGATCCTGAATTGGGTCCTGATCCTGATCCAACTCCTGATCTTGAACCGGGTCCTGATCCTGAACCGGATCCTGATCCTGAACCAACTCCTGATCCTGCACCGACTCCTAATCCTGAACCGGGTCCTGATCCTGAACCGGGTCCTGATCCTGAACCGGGTCCTGATCCTGAACCGTGTCCTGATCCTGCCCAACTACTGACCTGAACCGACTCCTGACCTTGCACAGGATCCTGATCTTGAATTGGGTCCTGATCCTGAACCTACTCCTGATCTTGAACCGGGTCCTGATCCTGAACCGGGTCCTGTTCCTGAACTGACTCCTGACACTGAACCATGACCTGATCCTGACCAACTCCTTATCCTGAACCGACTCCTGATCTTACACCAGATCCTGATCCTGAATTGGGTCCTGATACTGAACCAACTCCTGATCTTGAACGGGCTCCGGATCCTGAACCGACTCCTGATCCTGAACCGGATCCTGAACCGGTTCCTGATCCTGAACCGGATCCTGATCTTGAACCGGATCCTGACCTGGGTCCTGATCCTGAACCGGATCCTGATGTGACCTGGGTCCTTTTCCTGAACCAACTCCTGATCCTGAACCGGGTCCTGATCCTGACCAACTCCTGATCTGATCCGGATCGTGACCCTGAACAGGGTCCTGATCCTGAACCGGATCCTGATGTGTACTGGGTCCTGATCCTGAACCAACTCCTGAACCTGCACCGGATCCTGATGTGAACTGGTTCCTGATCTTGACCAACTCCTTATCCCGAACCGGATCTGATGTGAACTGGGTCCTGATCCTGACCCAACTCCTGATCCTGAACCGAATCGTGATCATGAACCGTGTCTTGACCCTGAACCGGGTCCTGATCCTGAACCAACTCCTGATACTGAACCAGGTCCTGATCCTGAACCGGGACCTGATCCGGAATCGACTCCTGATCCTGAACCGTGTCCTGATCCTGACCAAATCCTGATCCTGAACCGACTCCTGATCCTGCACAGGATCCTGATCCTGAATTGGGTCCTGATCCTGAACCAACTCCTGATCTTGAACCGGGTCATGATCCTGAACCGTGTCCTGATCCTGAACCAACTCCTGATCTTGAACCGGGAACTGATCCTGAAATGAGTCCTGATCCTGCACCAGATCCTGATCTGAACTGGGTTCTCATCCTGAACCAACACCTGAAACTGAATCGACTCCTGATCCTGAACCGGGACCTCTTCCTGAACCAACTGCTGATCCTGAACCGGGTCCTGATCCTGAACTGGGTCCTTTTCCGGAACCGGGTCCTGGTCCTGAAACGGATCCTGATCCTGAACCTGGTCCTGATCCTGAACCAACTCCTGATCCTGAAGCGACTCCTGATCCTGAACCGGGTCCTGAACCGACTCCTGATCCTGAACCGGGTCCTGATCCCGAACCAAGTCCTGATCCTGAACCGACTCCTAATTCTGAACCGGGTCCTGATCCTGAACTGGGTCCTGATCCTGAACCGGGTGCTGTTCCTGAACCGACACTTGATCCTGAACCAGGTCCTGATGCTGACCAACTCCTGATCCTGAACCGACTCCTGATCCTGCACCGGATCCTGATCCTGAATTGGGTCCTGATACTGAACCAACTCCTGAACTTGAACTGGGTCCTGATCCTGAACCTGGTCCTGATCCTGAACCAACTCCTGATCCTGAACCGGGTCCTGATTCTGAACCGGGTCCTGATCCTGAACCGACTCGTGATCCTGAACCGTGTCCTGATCCTGACCAACTCCTGATCCTGAACCGACTCCTGATCCTGCACAGGATCCTGATCCTGAATTGGGTCCTGATCCTGAACCAACTCCTGATCTTGAACCGGGTCCTGATCCTGAACCGAGTCCTGATCCTGAACCAACTCCTGATCTTGAACCCGGAACTGATCCTGAAATGAGTCCTGATCCTGCACCAGATCCTGATCTGAACTGGGTTCTCATCCTGAACCAACTCCTGAACCTGAATCGTGTCCTGATCATGAACCAACTCCTGATCCTGGAGCAACTCCTGATCCTGAACCAACTCCTGATCCTGAACCAACTCTTGATAATGAAACGGATCCTGATCCTGAACCGGGTCCTGACCCTGAACCGGATCCTGGTCATGAACTAACTCCTGGTAATGAAACGGGTCCTGATCCTGTACCAACGCTTGAACCTGAACCGGGTCCTGATCCTGAACCGGATCCAGATCCTGAAGCAAATCTTGATCCTGAACCGGGTCCGGATCCTGACCAACACCTGATCCTGGACCAAATCCTGATCCTGAACTGAGTCCTGATCCCGAACCGGGTCCTGACCCTGAACCGACTCCTGTTCCTGCACCGGGCACTGATCCTGAATTGGGTCCTGATCCTGATCCAACTCCTGATCTTGAACCGGGTCCTGATCCTGAACCGGATCCTGATCCTGAACCAACTCCTGATCCTGAACCAACTCCTGATCCTGAACCGGGTCTTGATCTTGACCAACTCCTGATCCTGAACCGGATCGTGATCCTGAACCGGGTCCTGATCCTGAACAGGATCCTGATGTGAACTGGGTCCTGATCCTGAACCAACTCCTGAACCTGAACCGGATCCTGATGTGAACTGGGTCCTGATCCTGAACCAACTCCTGATCCTGAATCGGATCGTGATCATCAAACGTGTCTTGACCCTGAACCGGGTCCTGATCCTGATCCAACTCCTGATCCTGAACCGGTTCCTGATCCTGAACCGGGTCCTGATCCTGAACCTACTCCTGATCTTGAACCGGGTCCTGATCCTGAACCGGGTCCTGATCCTGAACCAACTCCTGATCTTGAACCGGGAACTGATCCTGAAATGAGTCCTGATCCTGCACCAGATCCTGATCTGAACTGGGTTCTCATCCTGAACCAACTCCTGAAACTGAATCGACTCCTAATCCTGAACCGGGACCTGATCCTGAACCGACTCCTGAACCTCAACCGGGTCCTGATCCTGAACTAACTCCTGAGCCTGAACCGGGTCCTGATCCTGAACCAACTCCTGATACTGAACCGACTCCTGATCCTGAACCGGGTCCTGATCCTGAGCCGGGTCCTGATCCTGACCAACTCCTGATCCTGAACCGACTCCTGATCCTGCACCGGATCTTGATCCTGAATTGGGTCCTGATCATGAACCAACTCCTGATCTTGAACCGGGTACTGATCCTGAAATGAGTCCTGATTCTGCACCAGATCCTAATCCTGAACTGGATCCTGATCTGAACTGGGTCCTCATCCTGAATCAACTCCTGAACCTGAATCGGGTCCCGATCCTGAACCAAATCCTGATCCTGAAACAACTCCTGAACCTGAACCGGTTCCTGATCCTGAACCGACTCCTGATCCTGAACCGGATCCTGATCCTGAACCAGATCCTGACCTTAACCGGCTCCTGATCCTGAACCGGATCCTGAACTGGGTCCTGATCCTGAACCGGATCCTGATCCTGAACCAACTCCTGATCCTGAACCGGGTCCTGATCCTGACCAACTCCTGGTCCTGAATCGGATCGTGATCCTGAAACGGGTCCTGATCCTGAACCGGATCCTGATGCGAACTGGGTCCTGATCCTGAACCAACTCCTGAACCTGAACCGGATCCTGATGTGAACTGGGTCCTGATCCTGACCAACTCCTTATCCCGAACCGGATCTGATGTGAACTGGGTCCTGATCCTGAACCAACTCCTGATCCTGAACTGAATCGTGATCCTGAACCGGGTCCTGATCTTGAACCGGGTCCTGATCCTGAACCGACTCCTGATCCTGAACCGACTCCTGATCCTGAACCGGGTCCTGATCTTGAACCGTGTCCTGATCCTGAACCAATTCCTCATCCTGAACCTGGTCCTGATCCTGAACCGGGACCTGATCCTGAACCAACTCCTGATCCTGAACCGGGTCCTGATCCTGAACCGACTCCTGATCCTGAACCGGGACCTGATCCCGAACCAAGTCCTGATCCTGAACCTGGTCCTGATCCTGAACCGGGACCTGATCCTGAACCAACTCCTGATCCTGAACCGGGTCCTGACCCTGAACCGGATCCTGATCATGAACGAATGCCTGGTAATGAAACGGGTCCTGATCCTGAAGCAAATCTTGATCCTGAACCGGGTCCGGATCCTGACCAACACCTGATCCTGAACCAACTCCTGATCCTGAACTGAGTCCTGATCCCGAACCGGGTCCTGACCCTGAACCGACTCCTGTTCCTGCACCGGGTACTGATCCTGAATTGGGTCCTGATCCTGATCCAACTCCTGATCTTGAACCGTGTCCTGATCCTGAACCAACTCCTGATCCTGAACCTGGTACTGATCCTGAACCGGGACCTGATCCTGAACCAACTCCTGATCCTGAACCGGGTCCTGATCCTGAACGGACTCCTGATCCTGAACCGGGTCCTGATCCCGAACCAAGTCCTGATCCTCAACCGGCTCCTAATCCTGAACCGGGTCCTGATCCTGAACCGACACTTGATCCTGAACCAGGTCCTGATGCTGACCAACTCCTGATCCTGAACCGACTCCTGATCCTGCACCGGATCCTGATCCTGAATTGGGTCCTGATACTGAACCAACTCCTGATCTTGAACCGGGTCCTGATCCTGAACCGTGTCCTGATCCTGAACCAACTCCTGATCCTGAACCGGGTCCTGATTCTGAACCGGGTCCTGATCCTGAACCGACTCCTGATCCTGAACCGTGTCCTGATCCTGACCAACTCCTGATCCTGAACCGACTCCTGATCCTGCACCGGATCCTGATCCTGAATTTGGTCCTGATCCTGAACCAACTCCTGATCTTGAACCGGGTCCTGATCCTGAACCGAGTCCTGATCCTGAACCAACTCCTGATCTTGAACCCGGAACTGATCCTGAAATGAGTCCTGATCCTGCACCTGATCCTGATCTGAACTGGGTTCTCGTCCTGAACCAACTCCTGAACCTGAATAGTGTCCTGATCATGAACCAACTCCTGATCCTGGAGCAACTCCTGATCCTGAACCAACTCCTGATCCTGAACCAACTCTTGATAATGAAACGGATCCTGATCCTGAACCGGGTCCTGACCCTGAACCGGATCCTGATCATGAACGAATGCCTGGTAATGAAACGGGTCCTGATCCTGAAGCAAATCTTGATCCTGAACCGGGTCCGGATCCTGACCAACACCTGATCCTGAACCAACACCTGATCCTGAACTGAGTCCTGATCCCGAACCGGGTCCTGACCCTGAACCGACTCCTGTTCCTGCACCGGGTACTGATCCTGAATTGGGTCCTGATCCTGATCCAACTCCTGATCTTGAACCGGGTCCTGATCCTGAACCGTATCCTGATCCTGAACCAACTCCTGGTCCTGAACCAACTCCTGATCCTGAACCGTGTCCTGATCCTGACCAACTCCTGATACTGAACCGACTCCTGATCCTGCACCGGATCCTGATCCTGAATTTGGTCCTGATCCTGAACCAAATCCTGATCTTGAACCGGGTCCTGATCCTGAACCGAGTCCTGATCCTGAACCAACTCCTGATCTTGAACCCGGAACTGATCCTGAAATGAGTCCTGATCCTGCACCAGATCCTGATCTGAACTGGGTTCTCATCCTGAACCAACTCCTTAACCTGAATCGTGTCCTGATCATGAACCAACTCCTGATCCTGGAGCAACTCCTGATCCTGAACCAACTCCTGATCCTGAACCAACTCTTGATAATGAAACGGATCCTGATCTTGAACAGGGTCCTGAACCTGAACCGGATCCTGATCATGAACTAACACCTGGTAATGAAACGGGTCCTGATCCTGAACCAACGCTTGAACCTGAACCGGGTCCTGATCCTGAACCGGATCCTGATCCTGAACTGGATCCTGATCTGAACTGGGTCCTGATACTGAAGCAAATCTTGATCCCGAACCGGGTCCTGACCCTGAACCGACTCCTGTTCTTGCACCGGGTACTGATCCTGAATTGGGTCCTGATCCTGAACCAACTCCTGATCCTGAACCGGATCGTGATCATGAAACGTGTCTTGACCCTGAACCGGGTCCTGATCTTGATCCAACTCCTGATCCTGAACCGGTTCCTGATCCTGAACCGGGTCTTGATCCTGAACCAACTCTTGATCCTGCACCGACTCCTAATCCTGAACCGGGTCCTGATCCTGAACCGGGTCCTGATCCTGAACCGGGTCCTGATCCTGAACCGTGTCCTGATCCTGACCAACTCCTTATCCTGAACCGACTCCTGATCTTACACCAGATCCTGATCCTGAATTGGGTCCTGATACTGAACCAACTCCTGATCTTGAACGGGCTCCGGATCCTGAACCGACTCCTGATCCTGAACCGGATCCTGAACCGGTTCCTGATCCTGAACCGGATCCTGATCTTGAACCGGATCCTGACCTGGGTCCTGATCCTGAACCGGATCCTGATGTGACCTGGGTCCTTTTCCTGAACCAACTCCTGATCCTGAACCGGGTCCTGATCCTGACCAACTCCTGATCTGATCCGGATCGTGACCCTGAACAGGGTCCTGATCCTGAACCGGATCCTGATGTGTACTGGGTCCTGATCCTGAACCAACTCCTGAACCTGCACCGGATCCTGATGTGAACTGGTTCCTGATCCTGACCAACTCCTTATCCCGAACCGGATCTGATGTGAACTGGGTCCTGATCCTGACCCAACTCCTGATCCTGAACCGAATCGTGATCATGAACCGTGTCTTGACCCTGAACCGGGTCCTGATCCTGAACCGGGTCCTGATCCTGAACCAACTCCTGATACTGAACCAGGTCCTGATCCTGAACCGGGACCTGATCCGGAATCGACTCCTGATCCTGAACCGTGTCCTGATCCTGACCAAATCCTGATCCTGAACCGACTCCTGATCCTGCACAGGATCCTGATCCTGAATTGGGTCCTGATCCTGAACCAACTCCTGATCTTGAACCGGGTCATGATCCTGAACCGTGTCCTGATCCTGAACCAACTCCTGATCTTGAACCGGGAACTGATCCTGAAATGAGTCCTGATCCTGCACCAGATCCTGATCTGAACTGGGTTCTCATCCTGAACCAACACCTGAAACTGAATCGACTCCTGATCCTGAACCGGGACCTCTTCCTGAACCAACTGCTGATCCTGAACCGGGTCCTGATCCTGAACTGGGTCCTTTTCCGGAACCGGGTCCTGATCCTGAACCGGATCCTGATCCTGAACCTGGTCCTGATCCTGAACCAACTCCTGATCCTGAAGCGACTCCTGATCCTGAACCGGGTCCTGAACCGACTCCTGATCCTGAACCGGGTCCTGATCCTGAACTGGGTCCTGATCCTGAACCGGGTGCTGTTCCTGAACCGACACTTGATCCTGAACCAGGTCCTGATGCTGACCAACTCCTGATCCTGAACCGACTCCTGATCCTGCACCGGATCCTGATCCTGAATTGGGTCCTGATACTGAACCAACTCCTGATCTTGAACTGGGTCCTGATCCTGAACCTGGTCCTGATCCTGAACCAACTCCTGATCCTGAACCGGGTCCTGATTCTGAACCGGGTCCTGATCCTGAACCGACTCGTGATCCTGAACCGTGTCCTGATCCTGACCAACTCCTGATCCTGAACCGACTCCTGATCCTGCACAAGATCCTGATCCTGAATTGGGTCCTGATCCTGAACCAACTCCTGATCTTGAACCGGGTCCTGATCCTGAACCGAGTCCTGATCCTGAACCAACTCCTGATCTTGAACCCGGAACTGATCCTGAAATTAGTCCTGATGCTGCACCAGATCCTGATCTGAACTGGGTTCTCATCCTGAACCAACTCCTGAACCTGAACCAACTCCTGATCCTGAACCGGGTCCTGATTCTGAACCGGGTCCTGATCCTGAACCGACTCCTGATCCTGAACCGTGTCCTGATCCTGACCAACTCCTGATCCTGAACCGACTCCTGATCCTGCACCGGATCCTGATCCTGAATTTGGTCCTGATCCTGAACCAACTCCTGATCTTGAACCGGGTCCTGATCCTGAACCGAGTCCTGATCCTGAACCAACTCCTGATCTTGAACCCGGAACTGATCCTGAAATGATTCCTGATCCTGCACCTGATCCTGATCTGAACTGGGTTCTCGTCCTGAACCAACTCCTGAACCTGAATAGTGTCCTGATCATGAACCAACTCCTGATCCTGGAGCAACTCCTGATCCTGAACCAACTCCTGATCCTGAACCAACTCTTGATAATGAAACGGATCCTGATCCTGAACCGGGTCCTGACCCTGAACCGGATCCTGATCATGAACGAATGCCTGGTAATGAAACGGGTCCTGATCCTGAAGCAAATCTTGATCCTGAACCGGGTCCGGATCCTGACCAACACCTGATCCTGAACCAACACCTGATCCTGAACTGAGTCCTGATCCCGAACCGGGTCCTGACCCTGAACCGACTCCTGTTCCTGCACCGGGTACTGATCCTGAATTGGGTCCTGATCCTGATCCAACTCCTGATCTTGAACCGGGTCCTGATCCTGAACCGTATCCTGATCCTGAACCAACTCCTGGTCCTGAACCAACTCCTGATCCTGAACCGTGTCCTGATCCTGACCAACTCCTGATACTGAACCGACTCCTGATCCTGCACCGGATCCTGATCCTGAATTTGGTCCTGATCCTGAACCAAATCCTGATCTTGAACCGGTTCCTGATCCTGAACCGAGTCCTGATCCTGAACCAACTCCTGATCTTGAACCCGGAACTGATCCTGAAATGAGTCCTGATCCTGCACCAGATCCTGATCTGAACTGGGTTCTCATCCTGAACCAACTCCTTAACCTGAATCGTGTCCTGATCATGAACCAACTCCTGATCCTGGAGCAACTCCTGATCCTGAACCAACTCCTGATCCTGAACCAACTCTTGATAATGAAACGGATCCTGATCTTGAACAGGGTCCTGAACCTGAACCGGATCCTGATCATGAACTAACACCTGGTAATGAAACGGGTCCTGATCCTGAACCAACGCTTGAACCTGAACCGGGTCCTGATCCTGAACCGGATCCTGATCCTGAACTGGATCCTGATCTGAACTGGGTCCTGATACTGAAGCAAATCTTGATCCCGAACCGGGTCCTGACCCTGAACCGACTCCTGTTCTTGCACCGGGTACTGATCCTGAATTGGGTCCTGATCCTGAACCAACTCCTGATCCTGAACCGGATCGTGATCATGAAACGTGTCTTGACCCTGAACCGGGTCCTGATCTTGATCCAACTCCTGATCCTGAACCGGTTCCTGATCCTGAACCGGGTCTTGATCCTGAACCAACTCTTGATCCTGCACCGACTCCTAATCCTGAACCGGGTCCTGATCCTGAACCGGGTCCTGATCCTGAACCGGGTCCTGATCCTGAACCGTGTCCTGATCCTGACCAACTCCTTATCCTGAACCGACTCCTGATCTTACACCAGATCCTGATCCTGAATTGGGTCCTGATACTGAACCAACTCCTGATCTTGAACGGGCTCCGGATCCTGAACCGACTCCTGATCCTGAACCGGATCCTGAACCGGTTCCTGATCCTGAACCGGATCCTGATCTTGAACCGGATCCTGACCTGGGTCCTGATCCTGAACCGGATCCTGATGTGACCTGGGTCCTTTTCCTGAACCAACTCCTGATCCTGAACCGGGTCCTGATCCTGACCAACTCCTGATCTGATCCGGATCGTGACCCTGAACAGGGTCCTGATCCTGAACCGGATCCTGATGTGTACTGGGTCCTGATCCTGAACCAACTCCTGAACCTGCACCGGATCCTGATGTGAACTGGTTCCTGATCCTGACCAACTCCTTATCCCGAACCGGATCTGATGTGAACTGGGTCCTGATCCTGACCCAACTCCTGATCCTGAACCGAATCGTGATCATGAACCGTGTCTTGACCCTGAACCGGGTCCTGATCCTGAACCGGGTCCTGATCCTGAACCAACTCCTGATACTGAACCAGGTCCTGATCCTGAACCGGGACCTGATCCGGAATCGACTCCTGATCCTGAACCGTGTCCTGATCCTGACCAAATCCTGATCCTGAACCGACTCCTGATCCTGCACAGGATCCTGATCCTGAATTGGGTCCTGATCCTGAACCAACTCCTGATCTTGAACCGGGTCATGATCCTGAACCGTGTCCTGATCCTGAACCAACTCCTGATCTTGAACCGGGAACTGATCCTGAAATGAGTCCTGATCCTGCACCAGATCCTGATCTGAACTGGGTTCTCATCCTGAACCAACACCTGAAACTGAATCGACTCCTGATCCTGAACCGGGACCTCTTCCTGAACCAACTGCTGATCCTGAACCGGGTCCTGATCCTGAACTGGGTCCTTTTCCGGAACCGGGTCCTGATCCTGAACCGGATCCTGATCCTGAACCTGGTCCTGATCCTGAACCAACTCCTGATCCTGAAGCGACTCCTGATCCTGAACCGGGTCCTGAACCGACTCCTGATCCTGAACCGGGTCCTGATCCTGAACTGGGTCCTGATCCTGAACCGGGTGCTGTTCCTGAACCGACACTTGATCCTGAACCAGGTCCTGATGCTGACCAACTCCTGATCCTGAACCGACTCCTGATCCTGCACCGGATCCTGATCCTGAATTGGGTCCTGATACTGAACCAACTCCTGATCTTGAACTGGGTCCTGATCCTGAACCTGGTCCTGATCCTGAACCAACTCCTGATCCTGAACCGGGTCCTGATTCTGAACCGGGTCCTGATCCTGAACCGACTCGTGATCCTGAACCGTGTCCTGATCCTGACCAACTCCTGATCCTGAACCGACTCCTGATCCTGCACAAGATCCTGATCCTGAATTGGGTCCTGATCCTGAACCAACTCCTGATCTTGAACCGGGTCCTGATCCTGAACCGAGTCCTGATCCTGAACCAACTCCTGATCTTGAACCCGGAACTGATCCTGAAATTAGTCCTGATGCTGCACCAGATCCTGATCTGAACTGGGTTCTCATCCTGAACCAACTCCTGAACCTGAATCGTGTCCTGATCATGAACCAACTCCTGATCCTGGAGCAACTCCTGATCCTGAACCAACTCCTGATCCTGAACCAACTCTTGATAATGAAACGGATCCTGATCCTGAACCGGGTCCTGACCCTGAACCGGATCCTGGTCATGAACTAACTCCTGGTAATGAAACGGGTCCTGATCCTGAACCAACGCTTGAACCTGAACCGGGTCCTGATCCTGAACCGGATCCAGATCCTGAACTGGATCCTGATCTGAACTGGGTCCTGATCCTGAAGCAAATCTTGATCCTGAACCGGGTCCGGATCCTGACCAACACCTGATCCTGGACCAACTCCTGATCCTGAACTGAGTCCTGATCCAGAACCGGGTCCTGACCCTGAACCGACTCCTGTTCCTGCACCGGGTACTGATCCTGAATTGGGTCCTGATCCTGATCCAACTCCTGATCTTGAACCGGGTCCTGATCCTGAACCGGATCCTGATCCTGAACCAACTCCTGATCCTGAACCAACTCCTGATCCTGAACCGGGTCTTGATCTTGACCAACTCCTGATCCTGAACCGGATCGTGATCCTGAACCGGGTCCTGATCCTGAACAGGATCCTGATGTGAACTGGGTCCTGATCCTGAACCAACTCCTGAACCTGAACCGGATCCTGATGTGAACTGGGTCCTGATCCTGACCCGGGTCCTGATCCTGACCAACTCCTGATCCTGAACCGACTCCTGATCCTGCACCGGATCCTGATCCTGAATTGGGTCCTGATCATGAACCAACTCCTGATCTTGAACCGGGTACTGATCCTGAAATGAGTCCTGATTCTGCACCAGATCCTAATCCTGAACTGGATCCTGATCTGAACTGGGCCCTCATCCTGAATCAACTCCTGAACCTGAATCGGGTCCCGATCCTGAACCAAATCCTGATCCTGAAACAACTCCTGAAACTGAACCGGTTCATGATCCTGAACCGACTCCTGATCCTGAACCGGATCCTGATCCTGAACCAGATCCTGACCTTAACCGGCTCCTGATCCTGAACCGGATCCTGAACTGGGTCCTGATCCTGAACCGGATCCTGATCCTGAACCAACTCCTGATCCTGAACCGGGTCCTGATCCTGACCAACTCCTGGTCCTGAACCGGATCGTGATCCTGAAACGGGTCCTGATCCTGAACCGGATCCTGATGCGAACTGGGTCCTGATCCTGAACCAACTCCTGAACCTGAACCGGATCCTGATGTGAACTGGGTCCTGATCCTGACCAACTCCTTATCCCGAACCGGATCTGATGTGAACTGGGTCCTGATCCTGAACCAACTCCTGATCCTGAACTGAATCGTGATCCTGAACCGGGTCCTGATCTTGAACCGGGTCCTGATCCTGAACCGACTCCTGATCCTGAACCGACTCCTGATCCTGAACCGGGTCCTGATCTTGAACCGTGTCCTGATCCTGAACCAACTCCTGATCCTGAACCTGGTCCTGATCCTGAACCGGGACCTGATCCTGAACCAACTCCTGATCCTGAACCGGGTCCTGATCCTGAACCGACTCCTGATCCTGAACCGGGTCCTGATCCCGAACCAAGTCCTGATCCTCAACCGACTCCTAATCCTGAACCGGGTCCTGATCCTGAACCGACACTTGATCCTGAACCAGGTCCTGATGCTGACCAACTCCTGATCCTGAACCGACTCCTGATCCTGCACCGGATCCTGATCCTGAATTGGGTCCTGATACAGAACCAACTCCTGATCTTGAACCGGGTCCTGATCCTGAACCGGGTCCTGATCCTGAACCAACTCCTGATCCTGAACCGGGTCCTGATTCTGAACCGGGTCCTGATCCTGAACCGACTCCTGATCCTGAACCGTGTCCTGATCCTGACCAACTCCTGATCCTGAACCGACTCCTGATCCTGCACCGGATCCTGATCCTGAATTTGGTCCTGATCCTGAACCAACTCCTGATCTTGAACCGGGTCCTGATCCTGAACCGAGTCCTGATCCTGAACCAACTCCTGATCTTGAACCCGGAACTGATCCTGAAATGAGCCCTGATCCTGCACCTGATCCTGATCTGAACTGGGTTCTCGTCCTGAACCAACTCCTGAACCTGAATAGTGTCCTGATCATGAACCAACTCCTGATCCTGGAGCAACTCCTGATCCTGAACCAACTCCTGATCCTGAACCAACTCTTGATAATGAAACGGATCCTGATCCTGAACCGGGTCCTGACCCTGAACCGGATCCTGATCATGAACGAATGCCTGGTAATGAAACGGGTCCTGATCCTGAAGCAAATCTTGATCCTGAACCGGGTCCGGATCCTGACCAACACCTGATCCTGAACCAACACCTGATCCTGAACTGAGTCCTGATCCCGAACCGGGTCCTGACCCTGAACCGACTCCTGTTCCTGCACCGGGTACTGATCCTGAATTGGGTCCTGATCCTGATCCAACTCCTGATCTTGAACCGGGTCCTGATCCTGAACCGGATCCTGATCCTGAACCAACTCCTGATCCTGAACCAACTCCTGATCCTGAACCGTGTCCTGATCCTGACCAACTCCTGATACTGAACCGACTCCTGATCCTGCACCGGATCCTGATCCTGAATTTGGTCCTGATCCTGAACCAAATCCTGATCTTGAACCGGGTCCTGATCCTGAACCGAGTCCTGATCCTGAACCAACTCCTGATCTTGAACCCGGAACTGATCCTGAAATGAGTCCTGATCCTGCACCAGATCCTGATCTGAACTGGGTTCTCATCCTGAACCAACTCCTGAACCTGAATCGTGTCCTGATCATGAACCAACTCCTGATCCTGGAGCAACTCCTGATCCTGAACCAACTCCTGATCCTGAACCAACTCTTGATAATGAAACGGATCCTGATCCTGAACCGGGTCCTGAACCTGAACCGGATCCTGATCATGAACTAACACCTGGTAATGAAACGGGTCCTGATCCTGAACCAACGCTTGAACCTGAACCGGGTCCTGATCCTGAACCGGATCCTGATCCTGAACTGGATCCTGATCTGAACTGGGTCCTGATACTAAAGCAAATCTTGATCCCGAACCGGTTCCTGACCCTGAACCGACTCCTGTTCTTGCACCGGGTACTGATCCTGAATTGGGTCCTGATCCTGAACCAACTCCTGATCCTGAACCGGATCGTGATCATGAAACGTGTCTTGACCCTGAACCGGGTCCTGATCTTGATCCAACTCCTGATCCTGAACCGGTTCCTGATCCTGAACCGGGTCTTGATCCTGAACCAACTCCTGATCCTGCACCGACTCCTAATCCTGAACCGGGTCCTGATCCTGAACCGGGTCCTGATCCTGAACCGGGTCCTGATCCTGAACCGTGTCCTGATCCTGCCCAACTACTGACCTGAACTGACTCCTGACCTTGCACAGGATCCTGATCTTGAATTGGGTCCTGATACTGAACCTACTCCTGATCTTGAACCGGGTCCTGATCCTGAACCGGGTCCTGTTCCTGAACTGACTCCTGACACTGAACCATGTCCTGATCCTGACCAACTCCTTATCCTGAACCGACTCCTGATCTTACACCAGATCCTGATCCTGAATTGGGTCCTGATACTGAACCAACTCCTGATCTTGAACGGGCTCCGGATCCTGAACCGACTCCTGATCCTGAACCGGATCCTGAACCGGTTCCTGATCCTGAACCGGATCCTGATCTTGAACCGGATCCTGACCTGGGTCCTGATCCTGAACCGGATCCTGATGTGACCTGGGTCCTTTTCCTGAACCAACTCCTGATCCTGAACCGGGTCCTGATCCTGACCAACTCCTGATCTGATCCGGATCGTGACCCTGAACAGGGTCCTGATCCTGAACCGGATCATGATGTGTACTGGGTCCTGATCCTGAACCAACTCCTGAACCTGCACCGGATCCTGATGTGAACTGGTTCCTGATCCTGACCAACTCCTTATCCCGAACCGGATCTGATGTGAACTGGGTCCTGATCCTGACCCAACTCCTGATCCTGAACCGAATCGTGATCATGAACCGTGTCTTGACCCTGAACCGGGTCCTGATCCTGAACCGGGTCCTGATCCTGAACCAACTCCTGATACTGAACCAGGTCCTGATCCTGAACCGGGACCTGATCCGGAATCGACTCCTGATCCTGAACCGTGTCCTGATCCTGACCAAATCCTGATCCTGAACCGACTCCTGATCCTGCACAGGATCCTGATCCTGAATTGGGTCCTGATCCTGAACCAACTCCTGATCTTGAACCGGGTCCTGATCCTGAACCGTGTCCTGATCCTGAACCAACTCCTGATCTTGAACCGGGAACTGATCCTGAAATGAGTCCTGATCCTGCACCAGATCCTGATCTGAACTGGGTTCTCATCCTGAACCAACACCTGAAACTGAATCGACTCCTGATCCTGAACCGGGACCTCTTCCTGAACCAACTGCTGATCCTGAACCGGGTCCTGATCCTGAACTGGGTCCTTTTCCGGAACCGGGTCCTGATCCTGAACAGGATCCTGATCCTGAACCTGGTCCTGATCCTGAACCAACTCCTGATCCTGAAGCGACTCCTGATCCTGAACCGGGTCCTGAACCGACTCCTGATCCTGAACCGGGTCCTGATCCCGAACCAAGTCCTGATCCTGAACCGACTCCTAATTCTGAACCGGGTCCTGATCCTGAACTGGGTCCTGATCCTGAACCGGGTGCTGTTCCTGAACCGACACTTGATCCTGAACCAGGTCCTGATGCTGACCAACTCCTGATCCTGAACCGACTCCTGATCCTGCACCGGATCCTGATCCTGAATTGGGTCCTGATACTGAACCAACTCCTGATCTTGAACTGGGTCCTGATCCTGAACCTGGTCCTGATCCTGAACCAACTCCTGATCCTGAACCGGGTCCTGATTCTGAACCGGGTCCTGATCCTGAACCGACTCGTGATCCTGAACCGTGTCCTGATCCTGACCAACTCCTGATCCTGAACCGACTCCTGATCCTGCACAAGATCCTGATCCTGAATTGGGTCCTGATCCTGAACCAACTCCTGATCTTGAACCGGGTCCTGATCCTGAACCGAGTCCTGATCCTGAACCAACTCCTGATCTTGAACCCGGAACTGATCCTGAAATTAGTCCTGATCCTGCACCAGATCCTGATCTGAACTGGGTTCTCATCCTGAACCAACTCCTGAACCTGAATCGTGTCCTGATCATGAACCAACTCCTGATCCTGGAGCAACTCCTGATCCTGAACCAACTCCTGATCCTGAACCAACTCTTGATAATGAAACGGATCCTGATCCTGAACCGGGTCCTGACCCTGAACCGGATCCTGGTCATGAACTAACTCCTGGTAATGAAACGGGTCCTGATCCTGAACCAACGCTTGAACCTGAACCGGGTCCTGATCCTGAACCGGATCCAGATCCTGAACTGGATCCTGATCTGAACTGAGTCCTGATCCTGAAGCAAATCTTGATCCTGAACCGGGTCCGGATCCTGACCAACACCTGATCCTGGACCAACTCCTGATCCTGAACTGAGTCCTGATCCCTAACCGGGTCCTGACCCTGAACCGACTCCTGTTCCTGCACCGGGTACTGATCCTGAATTGGGTCCTGATCCTGATCCAACTCCTCATCTTGAACCGGGTCCTGATCCTGAACCGGATCCTGATCCTGAACCAACTCCTGATCCTGAACCAACTCCTGATCCTGAACCGGGTCTTGATCTTGACCAACTCCTGATCCTGAACCGGATCGTGATCCTGAACCGGGTCCTGATCCTGAACAGGATCCTGATGTGAACTGGGTCCTGATCCTGAACCAACTCCTGAACCTGAACCGGATCCTGATGTGAACTGGGTCCTGATCCTGAACCAACTCCTGATCCTGAACCGGATCGTGATCATCAAACGTGTCTTGACCCTGAACCGGGTCCTGATCCTGATCCAACTCCTGATCCTGAACCGGTTCCTGATCCTGAACCGGGTCCTGATCCTGAACCAACTCCTGATCCTGCACCGACTCCTAATCCTGAACCGGGTCCTGATCCTGAACCGGGTCCTGATCCTGAACCGTGTCCTGATCCTGCTCAACTCCTGACCTGAACCGACTCCTGACCTTGCACAGGATCCTGATCCTGAATTGGGTCCTGATCCTGAACCTACTCCTAATCTTGAACCGGGTCCTGATCCTGAACCGGGTCCTGATCCTGAACCAACTCCTGATCTTGAACCGGGAACTGATCCTGAAATGAGTCCTGATCCTGCACCAGATCCTGATCTGAACTGGGTTCTCATCCTGAACCAACTCCTGAAACTGAATCGACTCCTGATCCTGAACCGGGACCTGATCCTGAACCGACTCCTGAACCTCAACCGGGTCCTGATCCTGAACGGGTTCCTTATTCTGAACAGTGTCCTGACCCTGAACCGAATCCTGAGCCTGAACCTGGTCCTGATCCTGAACCAACTCCTGATCCTGAAGCGACTCCTGATCCTGAACCGTGTCCTGATCCTGAACCGGGTCCTGATCCTGAACCGACTCCTGATCCTGAACCGACTCCTGATCCTGAACCGGGTCCTGATCTTGAACCAGGTCCTGATCCTGAACCAACTCCTGATCCTGAACCTGGTCCTGATCCTGAATCGGGTCCTGATCCTGAACCAACTCCTGATCCTGAACCGGGTCCTGATAATGAACTGGATCTTGATCCTGAACCGGAACCTAGTCCTGAAATGCGTCCTGATCCTAAACCGGGTCCTGATACTGAACCAACTCCTGATCCTGAACCAACTCATGATCCTGAACCGGGTCCTGATCCTGAACTGGATCTTCAGCCTGAACCGGATCCTGACCTGAACCGGGTCCTGATCCTGAACCGGATCCTGATCCTGAACCGGGTCCTGATCCTGACCAACTCCTGATCCTCAACCAACTCCTGATCCTGAACCGGATCGTGATCCTGAACCGGGTCCTGATCCTGAACCGGGTCTTGATCCTGAAATGAGTCCTGATCCTGAACGAACTCCTGATCCTGAACCAGGTCCTGATCCTGAAATGGGTCCTGATCCTGAACCAACTCCTGATCCTGAACAGGGTGCTGATCCTGAACCAACTCCTGATCCTGAACCAACTCCAGATCCTGAACGGGGTCATGATCCTGAACGGGGTCCTGATCCTGAACCGACTCCTGATCCTGCACCGGGTCCTGATCCTGAACCGGGTCCTGATGCTGAACCAACTCCTGATCCTGAACCAACTCCTGATCTTGAACCGGGTACTGATCCTGAACAGGGTCATGATCCTGAACTGGATCCTGACCTGAACTGGGTCCGGATCCTGAATCGGATCCTGATCCTGAAATAAGTCCTCATCCTTCACCAGATCCTAATCCTGAACTGGATCATAATCTGAACTGTGTCCTGATTTTGAACCAACTCCTGAACCTGAATCGGGTCCTGATCCTGAACCAACTCCTGACCCTGAACCGGGTCCTGATCCTGAAACAACTCCTGATCCTGAACCGGGTCCTGATCCTGAACCGGATCCTGATGTGAACTGGGTCCTGATCCTGAACCAACTCCTGAACCTGATCCGGATCCTGATGTGAACTGGGTCCTGATCCTGACCAACTCCTTAACCAGAACCGGATCCTGATGTGAACTGGGTCCTGATCCTGAACCAACTCCTGATCCTGAACCGGATCGTGATCATGAACCGTGTCTTGACCCTGAACCGGGTCCTGATCCTGAACTAACTCCTGATCCTGAACCGGTTCCGGATCCTGAACCGGGTCCTGATCCTGAACCAACTCCTGATCCTGCACCGACTCCTAATCCTGAAACGGGTCCTGATCCTGAACCGGGTCCTGATCCTGAACCGGGTCCTGATCCTGCCCAACTCCTGATCCTGAACCGACTCCTGACCTTGCACAGGATCCTGATCCTGAATTGGGTCCTGATCCTGAACCAACTCCTGATCTTGAACCGGGTCCTGATCCTGAACCGGGTCCTGATCCTGAGCCAACTCCTGATCTTGAACCGGGAACTGATCCTGAAATGAGTCCTGATCCTGCACCAGATCCTGATCTGAACCGGGACCTGATCCTGAACCGACTCCTGAACCTGAACCGGGTCCTGATCCTGAACTGGGTCCTTATACTGAACCGGGTCCTGATACTGAACCGAATCCTGATCCTGAACCTTGTCCTGATCCTGAACCAACTCCTGATCCTGAAGCGACTCCTGATCCTGAACCGTGTCCTGATCCTGAACCGGGTCCTGATCCTGAACCGACTCCTGATCCTGAACCGACTCCTGATCCTGAACCGGGTCCTGATCTTGAACCGTGTCCTGATCCTGAACCAACTCCTGATCCTGAACCTGGTCCTGATCCTGAATCGGTTCCTGATCCTGAACCAACTCCTGATCCTGAACCGGGTCCTGATCATGAACTGGGTCTTGATCCTGAACCGGATCCTAATCCTGAAATGCGTCCTGATCCTGAACCGGGTCCTGATACTGAACCAACTCCTGATCCTGAACCAACTCATGATCCTGAACCGGGTCCTGATCCTGAACTGAATGTTCATCCTGAACCGGATCCTGACCCAAACCGGGTCCTGATCCTGAACCGGATCCTGATCCTGAACCGGGTCCTGATCCTGACCAACTCCTGATCCTCAACCAACTCCTGATCCTGAACCGGATCGTGATCCTGAACCGGGTCCTGATCCTGAACCGGGTCCTGATCCTGAAATGAGTCCTGATCCTGAACGAACTCCTGATCCTGAACCAGGTCCTGATCCTGAACTGGGTCCTGATCCTGAACCAACTCCTGATCCTGAACAGGGTGCTGATCCTGAACCAACTCCTGATCCTGAAACAAATCCAGATCCTGAACGGAGTCCTTATCCTGAACGGGGTCCTGATCCTGAAACGACTCCTGATCCAGCACCCGGGTCCTGATCCTGAACCGGGTCCTGATGCTGAACCAACTCCTGATCCTGAACCAACTCCTGATCTTGAACCGGGTACTGATCCTGAACTGGGTCATGATCCTGAACTGCATACTGACCTGAACTGGGTCCTGATCCTGAATCGGATCCTGATCCTGAAATAAGTCCTCATCCTTCACCAGATCCTAATCCTGAACTGGATCATAATCTGAACTGTGTCCTGATTCTGAACCAACTCCTGAACCTGAATCGGGTCCTGATCCTGAACTAACTCCTGAGCCTGAACCGGGTCCTGATCCTGAACCAACTCCTGATACTGAACCGACTCCTGATCCTGAACCGGGTCCTGATCCTGACCCGGGTCCTGATCCTGACCAACTCCTGATCCTGAACCGACTCCTGATCCTGCACCGGATCCTGATCCTGAATTGGGTCCTGATCATGAACCAACTCCTGATCTTGAACCGGGTACTGATCCTGAAATGAGTCCTGATTCTGCACCAGATCCTAATCCTGAACTGGATCCTGATCTGAACTGGGCCCTCATCCTGAATCAACTCCTGAACCTGAATCGGGTCCCGATCCTGAACCAAATCCTGATCCTGAAACAACTCCTGAACCTGAACCGGTTCCTGATCCTGAACCGACTCCTGATCCTGAACCGGATCCTGATCCTGAACCAGATCCTGACCTTAACCGGCTCCTGATCCTGAACCGGATCCTGAACTGGGTCCTGATCCTGAACCGGATCCTGATCCTGAACCAACTCCTGATCCTGAACCGGGTCCTGATCCTGACCAGCTCCAGGTCCTGAACCGGATCGTGATACTGAAACGGGTCCTGATCCTGAACCGGATCCTGATGCGAACTAGGTCCTGATCCTGAACCAACTCCTGAACCTGAACCGGATCCTGATGTGAACTGGGTCCTGATCCTGACCAACTCCTTATCCCGAACCGAATCTGATGTGAACTGGGTCCTGATCCTGAACCAACTCCTGATCCTGAACTGAATCGTGATCCTGAACCGGGTCCTGATCTTGAACCGGGTCCTGATCCTGAACCGACTCCTGATCCTGAACCGACTCCTGATCCTGAACCGGGTCCTGATCTTGAACCGTGTCCTGATCCTGAACCAACTCCTGATCCTGAACCTGGTCCTGATCCTGAACCGGGACCTGATCCTGAACCAACTCCTGATCCTGAACCGGGTCCTGATCCTGAACCGACTCCTGATCCTGAACCGGGTCCTGATCCCGAACCAAGTCCTGATCCTCAACCGACTCCTAATCCTGAACCGGGTCCTGATCCTGAACCGACACTTGATCCTGAACCAGGTCCTGATGCTGACCAACTCCTGATCCTGAACCGACTCCTGATCCTGCACCGGATCCTGATCCTGAATTGGGTCCTGATACAGAACCAACTCCTGATCTTGAACCGGGTCCTGATCCTGAACCGGGTCCTGATCCTGAACCAACTCCTGATCCTGAACCGGGTCCTGATTCTGAACCGGGTCCTGATCCTGAACCGACTCCTGATCCTGAACCGTGTCCTGATCCTGACCAACTCCTGATCCTGAACCGACTCCTGATCCTGCACCGGATCCTGATCCTGAATTTGGTCCTGATCCTGAACCAACTCCTGATCTTGAACCGGGTCCTGATCCTGAACCGAGTCCTGATCCTGAACCAACTCCTGATCTTGAACCCGGAACTGATCCTGAAATGAGTCCTGATCCTGCACCTGATCCTGATCTGAACTGGGTTCTCATCCTGAACCAACTCCTGAACCTGAATCGTGTCCTGATCATGAACCAACTCCTGATCCTGGAGCAACTCCTGATCCTGAACCAACTCCTGATCCTGAACCAACTCTTGATAATGAAACGGATCCTGATCCTGAACCGGGTCCTGACCCTGAACCGGATCCTGATCATGAACTAATGCCTGGTAATGAAACGGGTCCTGGTCCTGAAGCAAATCTTGATCCTGAACCGGGTCCGGATCCTGACCAACACCTGATCCTGAACCAACTCCTGATCCTGAACTGAGTCCTGATCCCGAACCGGGTCCTGACCCTGAACCGACTCCTGTTCCTGCACCGGGTACTGATCCTGAATTGGGTCCTGATCCTGATCCAACTCCTGATCTTGAACCGGGTCCTGATCCTGAACCGGATCCTGATCCTGAACCAACTCCTGATCCTGAACCAACTCCTGATCCTGAACCGGGTCCTGATCTTGACCAACTCCTGATCCTGAACCGGATCGTGATCCTGAACCGGGTCCTGATCCTGAACCGGATCCTGATGTGAACTGGGTCCTGATCCTGAACCAACTCCTGAACCTGAACCGGATCCTGATGTGAACTGGGTCCTGATCCTGACCAACTCCTTATCCAGAACCGGATCCTGATGTGAACTGGGTCCTGATCCTGAACCAACTCCTGATCCTGAACCGGATCGTGATCATGAACCGTGTCTTGACCCTGAACCGGGTCCTGATCCTGATCCAACTCTTGATCCTGAACCGGTTCCTGATCCTGAACCGGGTCCTGATCCTGAACCAACTCCTGATCCTGCACCTACTCCTAATCCTGAACCGGGTCCTGATCCTGAACCGGGTCCTGATCCTGAACCGTGTCCTGATCCTGCCCAACTCCTGACCTGAACCGACTCCTGACTTTGCACAGGATCCTGATCCTGAATTGGGTCCTGATCCTGAACCAACTCCTGATCTTGAACCGGGTCCTGATCCTGAACCGGGTCCTGATCCTGAACCAACTCCTGATCTTGAACCGGGATCTGATCCTGAAATGAGTCCTGATCCTGCACCAGATCCTGATCTGAACTGGGTTCTCATCCTGAACCAACTCCTGAAACTGAATCGACTCCTGATCCTGAACCGGGACCTGATCCTGAACCGACTCCTGAACCTGAACCGGGTCCTGATCCTGAACTGGGTCCTTATTCTGAACCGTGTCCTGATCCTGAACCGAATCCTGATCCTGAACCTGGTCCTGATCCTGAACCAACTCCTGATCCTGAAGCGACTCCTGATCCTGAACCGTGTCCTGATCCTGAACCGGGTCCTGATCCTGAACCGACTCCTGATCCTGAACCGACTCCTGATCCTGAACCGGGTCCTGATCTTCAACCAGGTCCTGATCCTGAACCAACTCCTGATCCTGAACCTGGTCCTGATCCTGAATCGGGTCCTGATCCTGAACCGACTCCTGATCCTGCACCCGGGTCCTGATCCTGAACCGGGTCCTGATGCTGAACCAACTCCTGATCCTGAACCAACTCCTGATCTTGAACCGGGTACTGATCCTGAACTGGGTCATGATCCTGAACTGCATACTGACCTGAACTGGGTCCTGATCCTGAATCGGATCCTGATCCTGAAATAAGTCCTCATCCTTCACCAGATCCTAATCCTGAACTTGATCTTAATCTGAACTGTGACCTGATTCTGAACCAACTCCTGAACCTGAATCGGGTCCTGATCCTGAACTAACTCCTGAGCCTGAACCGGGTCCTGATCCTGAACCAACTCCTGATACTGAACCGACTCCTGATCCTGAACCGGGTCCTGATCCTGACCCGGGTCCTGATCCTGACCAACTCCTGATCCTGAACCGACTCCTGATCCTGCACCGGATCCTGATCCTGAATTGGGTCCTGATCATGAACCAACTCCTGATCTTGAACCGGGTACTGATCCTGAAATGAGTCCTGATTCTGCACCAGATCCTAATCCTGAACTGGATCCTGATCTGAACTGGGCCCTCATCCTGAATCAACTCCTGAACCTGAATCGGGTCCCGATCCTGAACCAAATCCTGATCCTGAAACAACTCCTGAACCTGAACCGGTTCCTGATCCTGAACCGACTCCTGATCCTGAACAGGATCCTGATCCTGAACCAGATCCTGACCTTAACCGGCTCCTGATCCTGAACCGGATCCTGAACTGGTCCTGATCCTGAACCGGATCCTGATCCTGAACCAACTCCTGATCCTGAACCGGGTCCTGATCCTGACCAACTCCTGGTCCAGAACCGGATCGTGATCCTGAAACGGGTCCTGATCCTGAACCGGATCCTGATGCGAACTGGGTCCTGATCCTGAACCAACTCCTGAACCTGAACCGGATCCTGATGTGAACTGGGTCCTGATCCTGACCAACTCCTTATCCCGAACCGGATCTGATGTGAACTGGGTCCTGATCCTGAACCAACTCCTGATCCTGAACTGAATCGTGATCCTGAACCGGGTCCTGATCTTGAACCGGGTCCTGATCCTGAACCGACTCCTGATCCTGAACCGACTCCTGATCCTGAACCGGGTCCTGATCTTGAACCGTGTCCTGATCCTGAACCAACTCCTGATCCTGAACCTGGTCCTGATCCTGAACCGGGACCTGATCCTGAACCAACTCCTGATCCTGAACCGGGTCCTGATCCTGAACCGACTCCTGATCCTGAACCGGGTCCTGATCCCGAACCAAGTCCTGATCCTCAACCGACTCCTAATCCTGAACCGGGTCCTGATCCTGAACCGACACTTGATCCTGAACCAGGTCCTGATGCTGACCAACTCCTGATCCTGAACCGATTCCTGATCCTGCACCGGATCCTGATCCTGAATTGGGTCCTGATACTGAACCAACTCCTGATCTTGAACCGGGTCCTGATCCTGAACCGGGTCTTGATCCTGAACCAACTCCTGATCCTGAACCGGGTCCTGATTCTGAACCGGGTCCTGATCCTGAACCGACTCCTGATCCTGAACCGTGTCCTGATCCTGACCAACTCCTGATCCTGAACCGACTCCTGATCCTGCACCGGATCCTGATCATGAATTTGGTCCTGATCCTGAACCAACTCCTGATCTTGAACCCGGAACTGATCCTGAAATGAGTCCTGATCCTGCACCTGATCCTGATCTGAACTGGGTTCTCGTCCTGAACCAACTCCTGAACCTGAATCGTGTCCTGATCATGAACCAACTCCTGATCCTGGAGCAACTCCTGATCCTGAACCAACTCCTGATCCTGAACCAACTCTTGATAATGAAACGGATCCTGATCCTGAACCGGGTCCTGACCCTGAACCGGATCCTGATCATGAACGAATGCCTGGTAATGAAACGGGTCCTGATCCTGAAGCAAATCTTGATCCTGAACCGGGTCCGGATCCTGACCAACACCTGATCCTGAACCAACTCCTGATCCTGAACTGAATCCTGATCCTGAACCAACACCTGATCCTGAACCGACTCCTGTTCCTGCACCGGGTACTGATCCTGAATTGGGTCCTGATCCTGATCCAACTCCTGATCTTGAACCGGGTCCTGATCCTGAACCGGATCCTGATCCTGAACCAACTCCTGATCCTGAACCAACTCCTGATCCTGAACCGGGTCCTGATCTTGACCAACTCCTGATCCTGAACCGGATCGTGATCCTGAACCGGGTCCTGATCCTGAACCGGATCCTGATGTGAACTGGGTCCTGATCCTGAACCAACTCCTGAACCTGAACCGGATCCTGATGTGAACTGGGTCCTGATCCTGACCAACTCCTTATCCAGAACCGGATCCTGATGTGAACTGGGTCCTGATCCTGAACCAACTCCTGATCCTGAACGGGATCGTGATCATGAACCGTGTCTTGACCCTGAACCGGGTCCTGATCCTGATCCAACTCCTGATCCTGAACCGGTTCCTGATCCTGAACCGGGTCCTGATCCTGAACCAACTCCTGATCCTGCACCGACTCCTAATCCTGAACCGGGTCCTGATCCTGAACCGGGTCCTGATCCTGAACCGTGTCCTGGTCATGAACTAACTCCTGGTAATGAAACGGGTCCTGATCCTGAACCAACGCTTGAACCTGAACCGGGTCCTGATCCTGAACCGGATCCAGATCCTGAACTGGATCCTGATCTGAACTGGGTCCTGATCCTGAAGCAAATCTTGATCCTGAACCGGGTCCGGATCCTGACCAACACCTGATCCTGAACCAACTCCTGATCCTGAACTGAGTCCTGATCCCGAACCGGGTCCTGACCCTGAACCGACTCCTGTTCCTGCACCGGGTACTGATCCTGAATTGGGTCCTGATCCTGATCCAACTCCTGATCTTGAACCGGGTCCTGATCCTGAACCGTATCCTGATCCTGAACCAACTCCTGATCCTGAACCAACGCCTGATCCTGAACCGGGTCTTGATCTTGACCAACTCCTGATCCTGAACCGGATCGTGATCCTGAACCGGGTCCTGATCCTGAACAGGATCCTGATGTGAACTGGGTCCTGATCCTGAACCAACTCCTGAACCTGAACCGGATCCTGATGTGAACTGGGTCCTGATCCTGAACCAACTCCTGATCCTGAACCGGATCGTGATCATCAAACGTGTCTTGACCCTGAACCGGGTCCTGATCCTGATCCAACTCCTGATCCTGAACCGGTTCCTGATCCTGAACCGGGTCCTGATCCTGAACCAACTCCTGATCCTGCACCGACTCCTAATCCTGAACCGGGTCCTGATCCTGAACCGGGTCCTGATCCTGAACCGTGTCCTGATCCTGCTCAACTCCTGACCTGAACCGACTCCTGACCTTGCACAGGATCCTGATCCTGAATTGGGTCCTGATCCTGAACGTACTCCTGATCTTGAACCGGGTCCTGATCCTGAACCGGGTCCTGATCCTGAACCAACTCCTGATCTTGAACCGGGAACTGATCCTGAAATGAGTCCTGATCCTGCACCAGATCCTGATCTGAACTGGGTTCTCATCCTGAACCAACTCCTGAAACTGAATCGACTCCTGATCCTGAACCGGGACCTGATCCTGAACCGACTCCTGAACCTCAACCGGGTCCTGATCCTGAACGGGTTCCTTATTCTGAACAGTGTCCTGACCCTGAACCGAATCCTGAGCCTGAACCTGGTCCTGATCCTGAACCAACTCCTGATCCTGAAGCGACTCCTGATCCTGAACCGTGTCCTGATCCTGAACCGGGTCCTGATCCTGAACCGACTCCTGATCCTGAACCGACTCCTGATCCTGAACCGGGTCCTGATCTTGAACCAGGTCCTGATCCTGAACCAACTCCTGATCCTGAACCTGGTCCTGATCCTGAATCGGGTCCTGATCCTGAACCAACTCCTGATCCTGAACCGGGTCCTGATAATGAACTGGATCTTGATCCTGAACCGGAACCTAGTCCTGAAATGCGTCCTGATCCTAAACCGGGTCCTGATACTGAACCAACTCCTGATCCTGAACCAACTCATGATCCTGAACCGGGTCCTGATCCTGAACTGGATCTTCAGCCTGAACCGGATCCTGACCTGAACCGGGTCCTGATCCTGAACCGGATCCTGATCCTGAACCGGGTCCTGATCCTGACCAACTCCTGATCCTCAACCAACTCCTGATCCTGAACCGGATCGTGATCCTGAACCGGGTCCTGATCCTGAACCGGGTCCTGATCCTGAAATGAGTCCTGATCCTGAACGAACTCCTGATCCTGAACCAGGTCCTGATCCTGAAATGGGTCCTGATCCTGAACCAACTCCTGATCCTGAACAGGGTGCTGATCCTGAACCAACTCCTGATCCTGAACCAACTCCAGATCCTGAACGGGGTCCTGATCCTGAACGGGGTCCTGATCCTGAACCGACTCCTGATCCTGCACCGGGTCCTGATCCTGAACCGGGTCCTGATGCTGAACCAACTCCTGATCCTGAACCAACTCCTGATCTTAAACCGGGTACTGATCCTGAACAGGGTCATGATCCTGAACTGGATCCTGACCTGAACTGGGTCCGGATCCTGAATCGGATCCTGATCCTGAAATAAGTCCTCATCCTTCACCAGATCCTAATCCTGAACTGGATCATAATCTGAACTGTGTCCTGATTCTGAACCAACTCCTGAACCTGAATCGGGTCCTGATCCTGAACCAACTCCTGACCCTGAACCGGGTCCTGATCCTGAAACAACTCCTGATCCTGAACCGGGTCCTGATCCTGAACCGGATCCTGATGTGAACTGGGTCCTGATCCTGAACCAACTCCTGAACCTGATCCGGATCCTGATGTGAACTGGGTCCTGATCCTGACCAACTCCTTAACCAGAACCGGATCCTGATGTGAACTGGGTCCTGATCCTGAACCAACTCCTGATCCTGAACGGGATCGTGATCATGAACCGTGTCTTGACCCTGAACCGGGTCCTGATCCTGAACTAACTCCTGATCCTGAACCGGTTCCTGATCCTGAACCGGGTCCTGATCCTGAACCAACTCCTGATCCTGCACCGACTCCTAATCCTGAAACGGGTCCTGATCCTGAACCGGGTCCTGATCCTGAACCGGGTCCTGATCCTGCCCAACTCCTGATCCTGAACCGACTCCTGACCTTGCACAGGATCCTGATCCTAAATTGGGTCCTGATCCTGAACCAACTCCTGATCTTGAACCGGGTCCTGATCCTGAACCGGGTCCTGATCCTGAGCCAACTCCTGATCTTGAACCGGGAACTGATCCTGAAATGAGTCCTGATCCTGCACCAGATCCTGATCTGAACCGGGACCTGATCCTGAACCGACTCCTGAACCTGAACCGGGTCCTGATCCTGAACTGGAACCTTATGCTGAACCGGGTCCTGATCCTGAACCGAATCCTGATCCTGAACCTTGTCCTGATCCTGAACCAACTCCTGATCCTGAAGCGACTCCTGATCCTGAACCGTGTCCTGATCCTGAACCGGGTCCTGATCCTGAACCGACTCCTGATCCTGAACCGACTCCTGATCCTGAACCGGGTCCTGATCTTGAACCGTGTCCTGATCCTGAACCAACTCCTGATCCTGAACCTGGTCCTGATCCTGAATCGGTTCCTGATCCTGAACCAACTCCTGATCCTGAACCGGGTCCTGATCATGAACTGGGTCTTGATCCTGAACCGGATCCTAATCCTGAAATGCGTCCTGATCCTGAACCGGGTCCTGATACTGAACCAACTCCTGATCCTGAACCAACTCATGATCCTGAACCGGGTCCTGATCCTGAACTGAATGTTCATCCTGAACCGGATCCTGACCCAAACCGGGTCCTGATCCTGAACCGGATCCTGATCCTGAACCGGGTCCTGATCCTGACCAACTCCTGATCCTCAACCAACTCCTGATCCTGAACCGGATCGTGATCCTGAACCGGGTCCTGATCCTGAACCGGGTCCTGATCCTGAAATGAGTCCTGATCCTGAACGAACTCCTGATCCTGAACCAGGTCCTGATCCTGAACTGGGTCCTGATCCTGAACCAACTCCTGATCCTGAACAGGGTGCTGATTCTGAACCAACTCCTGATCCTGAAACAAATCCAGATCCTGAACGGAGTCCTTATCCTGAACGGGGTCCTGATCCTGAACCGACTCCTGATCCAGCACCCGGGTCCTGATCCTGAACCGGGTCCTGATGCTGAACCAACTCCTGATCCTGAACCAACTCCTGATCTTGAACCGGGTACTGATCCTGAACTGGGTCATGATCCTGAACTGCATACTGACCTGAACTGGGTCCTGATCCTGAATCGGATCCTGATCCTGAAATAAGTCCTCATCCTTCACCAGATCCTAATCCTGAACTGGATCATAATCTGAACTGTGTCCTGATTCTGAACCAACTCCTGAACCTGAATCGGGTCCTGATCCTGAACTAACTCCTGAGCCTGAACCGGGTCCTGATCCTGAACCAACTCCTGATACTGAACCGACTCCTGATCCTGAACCGGGTCCTGATCCTGACCCGGGTCCTGATCCTGACCAACTCCTGATCCTGAACCGACTCCTGATCCTGCACCGGATCCTGATCCTGAATTGGGTCCTGATCATGAACCAACTCCTGATCTTGAACCGGGTACTGATCCTGAAATGAGTCCTGATTCTGCACCAGATCCTAATCCTGAACTGGATCCTGATCTGAACTGGGCCCTCATCCTGAATCAACTCCTGAACCTGAATCGGGTCCCGATCCTGAACCAAATCCTGATCCTGAAACAACTCCTGAACCTGAACCGGTTCCTGATCCTGAACCGACTCCTGATCCTGAACCGGATCCTGATCCTGAACCAGATCCTGACCTTAACCGGCTCCTGATCCTGAACCGGATCCTGAACTGGGTCCTGATCCTGAACCGGATCCTGATCCTGAACCAACTCCTGATCCTGAACCGGGTCCGGATCCTGACCAACTCCTGGTCCTGAACCGGATCGTGATCCTGAAACGGGTCCTGATCCTGAACCGGATCCTGATGCGAACTGGGTCCTGATCCTGAACCAACTCCTGAACCTGAACCGGATCCTCATGTGAACTGGGTCCTGATCCTGACCAACTCCTTATCCCGAACCGGATCTGATGTGAACTGGGTCCTGATCCTGAACCAACTCCTGATCCTGAACTGAATCGTGATCCTGAACCGGGTCCTGATCTTGAACCGGGTCCTGATCCTGAACCGACTCCTGATCCTGAACCGACTCCTGATCCTGAACCGGGTCCTGATCTTGAACCGTGTCCTGATCCTGAACCAACTCCTGATCCTGAACCTGGTCCTGATCCTGAACCGGGACCTGATCCTGAACCAACTCCTGATCCTGAACCGGGTCCTGATCCTGAACCGACTCCTGATCCTGAACCGGGTCCTGATCCCGAACCAAGTCCTGATCCTGAACCGACTCCTAATCCTGAACCGGGTCCTGATCCTGAACCGACACTTGATCATGAACCAGGTCCTGATGCTGACCAACTCCTGATCCTGAACCGACTCCTGATCCTGCACCGGATCCTGATCCTGAATTGGGTCCTGATACAGAACCAACTCCTGATCTTGAACCGGGTCCTGATCCTGAACCGGGTCCTGATCCTGAACCAACTCCTGATCCTGAACCGGGTCCTGATTCTGAACCGGGTCCTGATCCTGAACCGACTCCTGATCCTGAACCGTGTCCTGATCCTGACCAACTCCTGATCCTGAACCGACTCCTGATCCTGCACCGGATCCTGATCCTGAATTTGGTCCTGATCCTGAACCAACTCCTGATCTTGAACCGGGTCCTGATCCTGAACCGAGTCCTGATCCTGAACCAACTCCTGATCTTGAACCCGGAACTGATCCTGAAATGAGTCCTGATCCTGCACCTGATCCTGATCTGAACTGGGTTCTCATCCTGAACCAACTCCTGAACCTGAATCGTGTCCTGATCATGAACCAACTCCTGATCCTGGAGCAACTCCTGATCCTGAACCAACTCCTGATCCTGAACCAACTCTTGATAATGAAACGGATCCTGATCCTGAACCGGGTCCTGACCCTGAACCGGATCCTGATCATGAACTAATGCCTGGTAATGAAACGGGTGCTGGTCCTGAAGCAAATCTTGATCCTGAACCGGGTCCGGATCCTGACCAACACCTGATCCTGAACCAACTCCTGATCCTGAACTGAGTCCTGATCCCGAACCGGGTCCTGACCCTGAACCGACTCCTGTTCCTGCACCGGGTACTGATCCTGAATTGGGTCCTGATCCTGATCCAACTCCTGATCTTGAACCGGGTCCTGATCCTGAACCGGATCCTGATCCTGAACCAACTCCTGATCCTGAACCAACTCCTGATCCTGAACCGGGTCCTGATCTTGACCAACTCCTGATCCTGAACCGGATCGTGATCCTGAACCGGGTCCTGATCCTGAACCGGATCCTGATGTGAACTGGGTCCTGATCCTGAACCAACTCCTGAACCTGAACCGGATCCTGATGTGAACTGGGTCCTGATCCTGACCAACTCCTTATCCAGAACCGGATCCTGATGTGAACTGGGTCCTGATCCTGAACCAACTCCTGATCCTGAACCGGATCGTGATCATGAACCGTGTCTTGACCCTGAACCGGGTCCTGATCCTGATCCAACTCTTGATCCTGAACCGGTTCCTGATCCTGAACCGGGTCCTGATCCTGAACCAACTCCTGATCCTGCACCGACTCCTAATCCTGAACCGGGTCCTGATCCTGAACCGGGTCCTGATCCTGAACCGTGTCCTGATCCTGCCCAACTCCTGACCTGAACCGACTCCTGACTTTGCACAGGATCCTGATCCTGAATTGGGTCCTGATCCTGAACCAACTCCTGATCTTGAACCGGGTCCTGATCCTGAACCGGGTCCTGATCCTGAACCAACTCCTGATCTTGAACCGGGATCTGATCCTGAAATGAGTCCTGATCCTGCACCAGATCCTGATCTGAACTGGGTTCTCATCCTGAACCAACTCCTGAAACTGAATCGACTCCTGATCCTGAACCGGGACCTGATCCTGAACCGACTCCTGAACCTGAACCGGGTCCTGATCCTGATCTGGGTCCTTAATCTGAACCGTGTCCTGATCCTGAACCGAATCCTGATCCTGAACCTGGTCCTGATCCTGAACCAACTCCTGATCCTGAAGCGACTCCTGATCCTGAACCGTGTCCTGATCCTGAACCGGGTCCTGATCCTGAACCGACTCCTGATCCTGAACCGACTCCTGATCCTGAACCGGGTCCTGATCTTCAACCAGGTCCTGATCCTGAACCAACTCCTGATCCTGAACCTGGTCCTGATCCTGAATCGGGTCCTGATCCTGAACCGACTCCTGATCCTGCACCCGGGTCCTGATCCTGAACCGGGTCCTGATGCTGAACCAACTCCTGATCCTGAACCAACTCCTGATCTTGAACCGGGTACTGATCCTGAACTGGGTCATGATCCTGAACTGCATACTGACCTGAACTGGGTCCTGATCCTGAATCGGATCCTGATCCTGAAATAAGTCCTCATCCTTCACCAGATCCTAATCCTGAACTGGATCATAATCTGAACTGTGTCCTGATTCTGAACCAACTCCTGAACCTGAATCGGGTCCTGATCCTGAACTAACTCCTGAGCCTGAACCGGGTCCTGATCCTGAACCAACTCCTGATACTGAACCGACTCCTGATCCTGAACCGGTTCCTGATCCTGACCCGGGTCCTGATCCTGACCAACTCCTGATCCTGAACCGACTCCTGATCCTGCACCGGATCCTGATCCTGAATTGGGTCCTGATCATGAACCAACTCCTGATCTTGAACCGGGTACTGATCCTGAAATGAGTCCTGATTCTGCACCAGATCCTAATCCTGAACTGGATCATGATCTGAACTGGGCCCTCATCCTGAATCAACTCCTGAACCTGAATCGGGTCCCGATCCTGAACCAAATCCTGATCCTGAAACAACTCCTGAATCTGAACCGGGTCCGGATCCTGACCAACACCTGATCCTGAACCAACACCTGATCCTGAACTGAGTCCTGATCCCGAACCGGGTCCTGACCCTGAACCGACTCCTGTTCCTGCACCGGGTACTGATCCTGAATTGGGTCCTGATCCTGATCCAACTCCTGATCTTGAACCGGGTCCTGATCCTGAACCGGATCCTGATCCTGAACCAACTCCTGATCCTGAACCAACTCCTGATCCTGAACCGTGTCCTGATCCTGACCAACTCCTGATACTGAACCGACTCCTGATTCTGCACCGGATCCTGATCCTGAATTTGGTCCTGATCCTGAACCAAATCCTGATCTTGAACCGGGTCCTGATCCTGAACCGAGTCCTGATCCTGAACCAACTCCTGATCTTGAACCCGGAACTGATCCTGAAATGAGTCCTGATCCTGCACCAGATCCTGATCTGAACTGGGTTCTCATCCTGAACCAACTCCTGAACCTGAATCGTGTCCTGATCATGAACCAACTCCTGATCCTGGAGCAACTCCTGATCCTGAACCAACTCCTGATCCTGAACCAACTCTTGATAATGAAACGGATCCTGATCCTGAACCGGGTCCTGAACCTGAACCGGATCCTGATCATGAACTAACACCTGGTAATGAAACGGGTCCTGATCCTGAACCAACGCTTGAACCTGAACCGGGTCCTGATCCTGAACCGGATCCTGATCCTGAACTGGATCCTGATCTGAACTGGGTCCTGATACTGAAGCAAATCTTGATCCCGAACCGGGTCCTGACCCTGAACCGACTCCTGTTCTTGCACCGGGTACTGATCCTGAATTGGGTCCTGATCCTGAACCAACTCCTGATCCTGAACCGGATCGTGATCATGAAACGTGTCTTGACCCTGAACCGGGTCCTGATCTTGATCCAACTCCTGATCCTGAACCGGTTCCTGATCCTGAACCGGGTCTTGATCCTGAACCAACTCCTGATCCTGCACCGACTCCTAATCCTGAACCGGGTCCTGATCCTGAACCGGGTCCTGATCCTGAACCGGGTCCTGATCCTGAACCGTGTCCTGATCCTGCCCAACTACTGACCTGAACTGACTCCTGACCTTGCACAGGATCCTGATCTTGAATTGGGTCCTGATACTGAACCTACTCCTGATCTTGAACCGGGTCCTGATCCTGAACCGGGTCCTGTTCCTGAACTGACTCCTGACACTGAACCATGTCCTGATCCTGACCAACTCGTTATCCTGAACCGACTCCTGATCTTACACCAGATCCTGATCCTGAATTGGGTCCTGATACTGAACCAACTCCTGATCTTGAACGGGCTCCGGATCCTGAACCGACTCCTGATCCTGAACCGGATCCTGAACCGGTTCCTGATCCTGAACCGGATCCTGATCTTGAACCGGATCCTGACCTGGGTCCTGATCCTGAACCGGATCCTGATGTGACCTGGGTCCTTTTCCTGAACCAACTCCTGATCCTGAACCGGGTCCTGATCCTGACCAACTCCTGATCTGATCCGGATCGTGACCCTGAACAGGGTCCTGATCCTGAACCGGATCCTGATGTGTACTGGGTCCTGATCCTGAACCAACTCCTGAACCTGCACCGGATCCTGATGTGAACTGGTTCCTGATCCTGACCAACTCCTTATCCCGAACCGGATCTGATGTGAACTGGGTCCTGATCCTGACCCAACTCCTGATCCTGAACCGAATCGTGATCATGAACCGTGTCTTGACCCTGAACCGGGTCCTGATCCTGAACCGGGTCCTGATCCTGAACCAACTCCTGATACTGAACCAGGTCCTGATCCTGAACCGGGACCTGATCCGGAATCGACTCCTGATCCTGAACCGTGTCCTGATCCTGACCAAATCCTGATCCTGAACCGACTCCTGATCCTGCACAGGATCCTGATCCTGAATTGGGTCCTGATCCTGAACCAACTCCTGATCTTGAACCGGGTCCTGAACCTGAACCGTGTCCTGATCCTGAACCAACTCCTGATCTTGAACCGGGAACTGATCCTGAAATGAGTCCTGATCCTGCACCAGATCCTGATCTGAACTGGGTTCTCATCCTGAACCAACACCTGAAACTGAATCGACTCCTGATCCTGAACCGGGACCTCTTCCTGAACCAACTGCTGATCCTGAACCGGGTCCTGATCCTGAACTGGGTCCTTTTCCGGAACTGGGTCCTGATCCTGAACCGGATCCTGATCCTGAACCTGGTCCTGATCCTGAACCAACTCCTGATCCTGAAGCGACTCCTGATCCTGAACCGGGTCCTGAACCGACTCCTGATCCTGAACCGGGTCCTGATCCCGAACCAAGTCCTGATCCTGAACCGACTCCTAATTCTGAACCGGGTCCTGATCCTGAACTGGGTCCTGATCCTGAACCGGGTGCTGTTCCTGAACCGACACTTGATCCTGAACCAGGTCCTGATGCTGACCAACTCCTGATCCTGAACCGACTCCTGATCCTGCACCGGATCCTGATCCTGAATTGGGTCCTGATACTGAACCAACTCCTGATCTTGAACTGGGTCCTGATCCTGAACCTGGTCCTGATCCTGAACCAACTCCTGATCCTGAACCGGGTCCTGATTCTGAACCGGGTCCTGATCCTGAACCGACTCGTGATCCTGAACCGTGTCCTGATCCTGACCAACTCCTGATCCTGAACCGACTCCTGATCCTGCACAAGATCCTGATCCTGAATTGGGTCCTGATCCTGAACCAACTCCTGATCTTGAACCGGGTCCTGATCCTGAACCGAGTCCTGATCCTGAACCAACTCCTGATCTTGAACCCGGAACTGATCCTGAAATTAGTCCTGATCCTGCACCAGATCCTGATCTGAACTGGGTTCTCATCCTGAACCAACTCCTGAACCTGAATCGTGTCCTGATCATGAACCAACTCCTGATCCTAGAGCAACTCCTGATCCTGAACCAACTCCTGATCCTGAACCAACTCTTGATAATGAAACGGATCCTGATCCTGAACCGGGTCCTGACCCTGAACCGGATCCTGGTCATGAACTAACTCCTGGTAATGAAACGGGTCCTGATCCTGAACCAACGCTTGAACCTGAACCGGGTCCTGATCCTGAACCGGATCCAGATCCTGAACTGGATCCTGATCTGAACTGGGTCCTGATCCTGAAGCAAATCTTGATCCTGAACCGGGTCCGGATCCTGACCAACACCTGATCCTGGACCAACTCCTGATCCTGAACTGAGTCCTGATCCCGAACCGGGTCCTGAACCTGAACCGACTCCTGTTCCTGCACCGGGTACTGATCCTGAATTGGGTCCTGATCCTGATCCAACTCCTGATCTTGAACCGGGTCCTGATCCTGAACCGGATCCTGATCCTGAACCAACTCCTGATCCGGAACCAACTCCTGATCCTGAACCGGGCCTTGATCTTGACCAACTCCTGATCCTGAACCGGATCGTGATCCTGAACCGGGTCCTGATCCTGAACAGGATCCTGATGTGAACTGGGTCCTGATCCTGAACCAACTCCTGAACCTGAACCGGATCCTGATGTGAACTGGGTCCTGATCCTGAACCAACTCCTGATCCTGAACCGGATCGTGATCATCAAACGTGTCTTGACCCTGAACCGGGTCCTGATCCTGATCCAACTCCTGATCCTGAACCGGTTCCTGATCCTGAACCGGGTCCTGATCCTGAACCAACTCCTGATCCTGCACCGACTCCTAATCCTGAACCGGGTCCTGATCCTGAACCGGGTCCTGATCCTGAACCGTGTCCTGATCCTGCTCAACTCCTGACCTGAACCGACTCCTGACCTTGCACAGGATCCTGATCCTGAATTGGGTCCTGATCCTGAACCTACTCCTAATCTTGAACCGGGTCCTGATCCTGAACCGGGTCCTGATCCTGAACCAACTCCTGATCTTGAACCGGGAACTGATCCTGAAATGAGTCCTGATCCTGCACCAGATCCTGATCTGAACTGGGTTCTCATCCTGAACCAACTCCTGAAACTGAATCGACTCCTGATCCTGAACCGGGACCTGATCCTGAACCGACTCCTGAACCTCAACCGGGTCCTGATCCTGAACGGGTTCCTTATTCTGAACAGTGTCCTGACCCTGAACCGAATCCTGAGCCTGAACCTGGTCCTGATCCTGAACCAACTCCTGATCCTGAAGCGACTCCTGATCCTGAACCGTGTCCTGATCCTGAACCGGGTCCTGATCCTGAACCGACTCCTGATCCTGAACCGACTCCTGATCCTGAACCGCGTCCTGATCTTGAACCAGGTCCTGATCCTGAACCAACTCCTGATCCTGAACCTGGTCCTGATCCTGAATCGGGTCCTGATCCTGAACCAACTCCTGATCCTGAACCGGGTCCTGATAATGAACTGGATCTTGATCCTGAACCGGAACCTAGTCCTGAAATGCGTCCTGATCCTAAACCGTGTCCTGATACTGAACCAACTCCTGATCCTGAACCAACTCATGATGCTGAACCGGGTCCTGATCCTGAACTGGATCTTCAGCCTGAACCGGATCCTGACCTGAACCGGGTCCTGATCCTGAACCGGATCCTGATCCTGAACCGGGTCCTGATCCTGACCAACTCCTGATCCTCAACCAACTCCTGATCCTGAACCGGATCGTGATCCTGAACCGGGTCCTGATCCTGAACCGGGTCCTGATCCTGAAATGAGTCCTGATCCTGAACGAACTCCTGATCCTGAACCATGTCCTGATCCTGAAATGGGTCCTGATCCTGAACCAACTCCTGATCCTGAACAGGGTGCTGATCCTGAACCAACTCCTGATCCTGAACCAACTCCAGATCCTGAACGGGGTCCTGATCCTGAACGGGGTCCTGATCCTGAACCGACTCCTGATCCTGCACCGGGTCCTGATCCTGAACCAGATCCTGACCTTAACCGGCTCCTGATCCTGAACCGGATCCTGAACTGGGTCCTGATCCTGAACCGGATCCTGATCCTGAACCAACTCCTGATCCTGAACCGGGTCCGGATCCTGACCAACTCCTGGTCCTGAACCGGATCGTGATCCTGAAACGGGTCCTGATCCTGAACCGGATCCTGATGCGAACTGGGTCCTGATCCTGAACCAACTCCTGAACCTGAACCGGATCCTCATGTGAACTGGGTCCTGATCCTGACCAACTCCTTATCCCGAACCGGATCTGATGTGAACTGGGTCCTGATCCTGAACCAACTCCTGATCCTGAACTGAATCGTGATCCTGAACCGGGTCCTGATCTTGAACCGGGTCCTGATTCTGAACCGACTCCTGATCCTGAACCGACTCCTGATCCTGAACCGGGTCCTGATCTTGAACCGTGTCCTGATCCTGAACCAACTCCTGATCCTGAACCTGGTCCTGATCCTGAACCGGGACCTGATCCTGAACCAACTCCTGATCCTGAACCGGGTCCTGATCCTGAACCGACTCCTGATCCTGAACCGGGTCCTGATCCCGAACCAAGTCCTGATCCTGAACCGACTCCTAATCCTGAACCGGGTCCTGATCCTGAACCGACACTTGATCCTGAACCAGGTCCTGATGCTGACCAACTCCTGATCCTGAACCGACTCCTGATCCTGCACCGGATCCTGATCCTGAATTGGGTCCTGATACAGAACCAACTCCTGATCTTGAACCGGGTCCTGATCCTGAACCGGGTCCTGATCCTGAACCAACTCCTGATCCTGAACCGGGTCCTGATTCTGAACCGGGTCCTGATCCTGAACCGACTCCTGATCCTGAACCGTGTCCTGATCCTGACCAACTCCTGATCCTGAACCGACTCCTGATCCTGCACCGGATCCTGATCCTGAATTTGGTCCTGATCCTGAACCAACTCCTGATCTTGAACCGGGTCCTGATCCTGAACCGAGTCCTGATCCTGAACCAACTCCTGATCTTGAACCCGGAACTGATCCTGAAATGAGTCCTGATCCTGCACCTGATCCTGATCTGAACTGGGTTCTCATCCTGAACCAACTCCTGAACCTGAATCGTGTCCTGATCATGAACCAACTCCTGATCCTGGAGCAACTCCTGATCCTGAACCAACTCCTGATCCTGAACCAACTCTTGATAATGAAACGGATCCTGATCCTGAACCGGGTCCTGACCCTGAACCGGATCCTGATCATGAACTAATGCCTGGTAATGAAACGGGTGCTGGTCCTGAAGCAAATCTTGATCCTGAACCGGGTCCGGATCCTGACCAACACCTGATCCTGAACCAACTCCTGATCCTGAACTGAGTCCTGATCCCGAACCGGGTCCTGACCCTGAACCGACTCCTGTTCCTGCACCGGGTACTGATCCTGAATTGGGTCCTGATCCTGATCCAACTCCTGATCTTGAACCGGGTCCTGATCCTGAACCGGATCCTGATCCTGAACCAACTCCTGATCCTGAACCAACTCCTGATCCTGAACCGGGTCCTGATCTTGACCAACTCCTGATCCTGAACCGGATCGTGATCCTGAACCGGGTCCTGATCCTGAACCGGATCCTGATGTGAACTGGGTCCTGATCCTGAACCAACTCCTGAACCTGAACCGGATCCTGATGTGAACTGGGTCCTGATCCTGACCAACTCCTTATCCAGAACCGGATCCTGATGTGAACTGGGTCCTGATCCTGAACCAACTCCTGATCCTGAACCGGATCGTGATCATGAACCGTGTCTTGACCCTGAACCGGGTCCTGATCCTGATCCAACTCTTGATCCTGAACCGGTTCCTGATCCTGAACCGGGTCCTGATCCTGAACCAACTCCTGATCCTGCACCGACTCCTAATCCTGAACCGGGTCCTGATCCTGAACCGGGTCCTGATCCTGAACCGTGTCCTGATCCTGCCCAACTCCTGACCTGAACCGACTCCTGACTTTGCACAGGATCCTGATCCTGAATTGGGTCCTGATCCTGAACCAACTCCTGATCTTGAACCGGGTCCTGATCCTGAACCGGGTCCTGATCCTGAACCAACTCCTGATCTTGAACCGGGATCTGATCCTGAAATGAGTCCTGATCCTGCACCAGATCCTGATCTGAACTGGGTTCTCATCCTGAACCAACTCCTGAAACTGAATCGACTCCTGATCCTGAACCGGGACCTGATCCTGAACCGACTCCTGAACCTGAACCGGGTCCTGATCCTGATCTGGGTCCTTAATCTGAACCGTGTCCTGATCCTGAACCGAATCCTGATCCTGAACCTGGTCCTGATCCTGAACCAACTCCTGATCCTGAAGCGACTCCTGATCCTGAACCGTGTCCTGATCCTGAACCGGGTCCTGATCCTGAACCGACTCCTGATCCTGAACCGACTCCTGATCCTGAACCGGGTCCTGATCTTCAACCAGGTCCTGATCCTGAACCAACTCCTGATCCTGAACCTGGTCCTGATCCTGAATCGGGTCCTGATCCTGAACCGACTCCTGATCCTGCACCCGGGTCCTGATCCTGAACCGGGTCCTGATGCTGAACCAACTCCTGATCCTGAACCAACTCCTGATCTTGAACCGGGTACTGATCCTGAACTGGGTCATGATCCTGAACTGCATACTGACCTGAACTGGGTCCTGATCCTGAATCGGATCCTGATCCTGAAATAAGTCCTCATCCTTCACCAGATCCTAATCCTGAACTGGATCATAATCTGAACTGTGTCCTGATTCTGAACCAACTCCTGAACCTGAATCGGGTCCTGATCCTGAACTAACTCCTGAGCCTGAACCGGGTCCTGATCCTGAACCAACTCCTGATACTGAACCGACTCCTGATCCTGAACCGGTTCCTGATCCTGACCCGGGTCCTGATCCTGACCAACTCCTGATCCTGAACCGACTCCTGATCCTGCACCGGATCCTGATCCTGAATTGGGTCCTGATCATGAACCAACTCCTGATCTTGAACCGGGTACTGATCCTGAAATGAGTCCTGATTCTGCACCAGATCCTAATCCTGAACTGGATCATGATCTGAACTGGGCCCTCATCCTGAATCAACTCCTGAACCTGAATCGGGTCCCGATCCTGAACCAAATCCTGATCCTGAAACAACTCCTGAATCTGAACCGGGTCCGGATCCTGACCAACACCTGATCCTGAACCAACACCTGATCCTGAACTGAGTCCTGATCCCGAACCGGGTCCTGACCCTGAACCGACTCCTGTTCCTGCACCGGGTACTGATCCTGAATTGGGACCTGATCCTGATCCAACTCCTGATCTTGAACCGGGTCCTGATCCTGAACCGGATCCTGATCCTGAACCAACTCCTGATCCTGAACCAACTCCTGATCCTGAACCGTGTCCTGATCCTGACCAACTCCTGATACTGAACCGACTCCTGATTCTGCACCGGATCCTGATCCTGAATTTGGTCCTGATCCTGAACCGAGTCCTGATCCTGAACCAACTCCTGATCTTGAACCCGGAACTGATCCTGAAATGAGTCCTGATCCTGCACCAGATCCTGATCTGAACTGGGTTCTCATCCTGAACCAACTCCTGAACCTGAATCGTGTCCTGATCATGAACCAACTCCTGATCCTGGAGCAACTCCTGATCCTGAACCAACTCCTGATCCTGAACCAACTCTTGATAATGAAACGGATCCTGATCCTGAACCGGGTCCTGAACCTGAACCGGATCCTGATCATGAACTAACACCTGGTAATGAAACGGGTCCTGATCCTGAACCAACGCTTGAACCTGAACCGGGTCCTGATCCTGAACCGGATCCTGATCCTGAACTGGATCCTGATCTGAACTGGGTCCTGATACTGAAGCAAATCTTGATCCCGAACCGGGTCCTGACCCTGAACCGACTCCTGTTCTTGCACCGGGTACTGATCCTGAATTGGGTCCTGATCCTGAACCAACTCCTGATCCTGAACCGGATCGTGATCATGAAACGTGTCTTGACCCTGAACCGGGTCCTGATCTTGATCCAACTCCTGATCCTGAACCGGTTCCTGATCCTGAACCGGGTCTTGATCCTGAACCAACTCCTGATCCTGCACCGACTCCTAATCCTGAACCGGGTCCTGATCCTGAACCGGGTCCTGATCCTGAACCGGGTCCTGATCCTGAACCGTGTCCTGATCCTGCCCAACTACTGACCTGAACTGACTCCTGACCTTGCACAGGATCCTGATCTTGAATTGGGTCCTGATACTGAACCTACTCCTGATCTTGAACCGGGTCCTGATCCTGAACCGGGTCCTGTTCCTGAACTGACTCCTGACACTGAACCATGTCCTGATCCTGACCAACTCCTTATCCTGAACCGACTCCTGATCTTACACCAGATCCTGATCCTGAATTGGGTCCTGATACTGAACCAACTCCTGATCTTGAACGGGCTCCGGATCCTGAACCGACTCCTGATCCTGAACCGGATCCTGAACCGGTTCCTGATCCTGAACCGGATCCTGATCTTGAACCGGATCCTGACCTGGGTCCTGATCCTGAACCGGATCCTGATGTGACCTGGGTCCTTTTCCTGAACCAACTCCTGATCCTGAACCGGGTCCTGATCCTGACCAACTCCTGATCTGATCCGGATCGTGACCCTGAACAGGGTCCTGATCCTGAACCGGATCCTGATGTGTACTGGGTCCTGATCCTGAACCAACTCCTGAACCTGCACCGGATCCTGATGTGAACTGGTTCCTGATCCTGACCAACTCCTTATCCCGAACCGGATCTGATGTGAACTGGGTCCTGATCCTGACCCAACTCCTGATCCTGAACCGAATCGTGATCATGAACCGTGTCTTGACCCTGAACCGGGTCCTGATCCTGAACCGGGTCCTGATCCTGAACCAACTCCTGATACTGAACCAGGTCCTGATCCTGAACCGGGACCTGATCCGGAATCGACTCCTGATCCTGAACCGTGTCCTGATCCTGACCAAATCCTGATCCTGAACCGACTCCTGATCCTGCACAGGATCCTGATCCTGAATTGGGTCCTGATCCTGAACCAACTCCTGATCTTGAACCGGGTCCTGAACCTGAACCGTGTCCTGATCCTGAACCAACTCCTGATCTTGAACCGGGAACTGATCCTGAAATGAGTCCTGATCCTGCACCAGATCCTGATCTGAACTGGGTTCTCATCCTGAACCAACACCTGAAACTGAATCGACTCCTGATCCTGAACCGGGACCTCTTCCTGAACCAACTGCTGATCCTGAACCGGGTCCTGATCCTGAACTGGGTCCTTTTCCGGAACTGGGTCCTGATCCTGAACCGGATCCTGATCCTGAACCTGGTCCTGATCCTGAACCAACTCCTGATCCTGAAGCGACTCCTGATCCTGAACCGGGTCCTGAACCGACTCCTGATCCTGAACCGGGTCCTGATCCCGAACCAAGTCCTGATCCTGAACCGACTCCTAATTCTGAACCGGGTCCTGATCCTGAACTGGGTCCTGATCCTGAACCGGGTGCTGTTCCTGAACCGACACTTGATCCTGAACCAGGTCCTGATGCTGACCAACTCCTGATCCTGAACCGACTCCTGATCCTGCACCGGATCCTGATCCTGAATTGGGTCCTGATACTGAACCAACTCCTGATCTTGAACTGGGTCCTGATCCTGAACCTGGTCCTGATCCTGAACCAACTCCTGATCCTGAACCGGGTCCTGATTCTGAACCGGGTCCTGATCCTGAACCGACTCGTGATCCTGAACCGTGTCCTGATCCTGACCAACTCCTGATCCTGAACCGACTCCTGATCCTGCACAAGATCCTGATCCTGAATTGGGTCCTGATCCTGAACCAACTCCTGATCTTGAACCGGGTCCTGATCCTGAACCGAGTCCTGATCCTGAACCAACTCCTGATCTTGAACCCGGAACTGATCCTGAAATTAGTCCTGATCCTGCACCAGATCCTGATCTGAACTGGGTTCTCATCCTGAACCAACTCCTGAACCTGAATCGTGTCCTGATCATGAACCAACTCCTGATCCTGGAGCAACTCCTGATCCTGAACCAACTCCTGATCCTGAACCAACTCTTGATAATGAAACGGATCCTGATCCTGAACCGGGTCCTGACCCTGAACCGGATCCTGGTCATGAACTAACTCCTGGTAATGAAACGGGTCCTGATCCTGAACCAACGCTTGAACCTGAACCGGGTCCTGATCCTGAACCGGATCCAGATCCTGAACTGGATCCTGATCTGAACTGGGTCCTGATCCTGAAGCAAATCTTGATCCTGAACCGGGTCCGGATCCTGACCAACACCTGATCCTGGACCAACTCCTGATCCTGAAATGAGTCCTGATCCCGAACCGGGTCCTGAACCTGAACCGACTCCTGTTCCTGCACCGGGTACTGATCCTGAATTGGGTCCTGATCCTGATCCAACTCCTGATCTTGAACCGGGTCCTGATCCTGAACCGGATCCTGATCCTGAACCAACTCCTGATCCGGAACCAACTCCTGATCCTGAACCGGGTCTTGATCTTGACCAACTCCTGATCCTGAACCGGATCGTGATCCTGAACCGGGTCCTGATCCTGAACAGGATCCTGATGTGAACTGGGTCCTGATCCTGAACCAACTCCTGAACCTGAACCGGATCCTGATGTGAACTGGGTCCTGATCCTGAACCAACTCCTGATCCTGAACCGGATCGTGTTCATCAAACGTGTCTTGACCCTGAACCGGGTCCTGATCCTGATCCAACTCCTGATCCTGAACCGGTTCCTGATCCTGAACCGGGTCCTGATCCTGAACCAACTCCTGATCCTGCACCGACTCCTAATCCTGAACCGGGTCCTGATCCTGAACCGGGTCCTGATCCTGAACCGTGTCCTGATCCTGCTCAACTCCTGACCTGAACCGACTCCTGACCTTGCACAGGATCCTGATCCTGAATTGGGTCCTGATCCTGAACCTACTCCTAATCTTGAACCGGGTCCTGATCCTGAACCGGGTCCTGATCCTGAACCAACTCCTGATCTTGAACCGGGAACTGATCCTGAAATGAGTCCTGATCCTGCACCAGATCCTGATCTGAACTGGGTTCTCATCCTGAACCAACTCCTGAAACTGAATCGACTCCTGATCCTGAACCGGGACCTGATCCTGAACCGACTCCTGAACCTCAACCGGGTCCTGATCCTGAACGGGTTCCTTATTCTGAACAGTGTCCTGACCCTGAACCGAATCCTGAGCCTGAACCTGGTCCTGATCCTGAACCAACTCCTGATCCTGAAGCGACTCCTGATCCTGAACCGTGTCCTGATCCTGAACCGGGTCCTGATCCTGAACCGACTCCTGATCCTGAACCGACTCCTGATCCTGAACCGCGTCCTGATCTTGAACCAGGTCCTGATCCTGAACCAACTCCTGATCCTGAACCTGGTCCTGATCCTGAATCGGGTCCTGATCCTGAACCAACTCCTGATCCTGAACCGGGTCCTGATAATGAACTGGATCTTGATCCTGAACCGGAACCTAGTCCTGAAATGCGTCCTGATCCTAAACCGTGTCCTGATACTGAACCAACTCCTGATCCTGAACCAACTCATGATGCTGAACCGGGTCCTGATCCTGAACTGGATCTTCAGCCTGAACCGGATCCTGACCTGAACCGGGTCCTGATCCTGAACCGGATCCTGATCCTGAACCGGGTCCTGATCCTGACCAACTCCTGATCCTCAACCAACTCCTGATCCTGAACCGGATCGTGATCCTGAACCGGGTCCTGATCCTGAACCGGGTCCTGATCCTGAAATGAGTCCTGATCCTGAACGAACTCCTGATCCTGAACCATGTCCTGATCCTGAAATGGGTCCTGATCCTGAACCAACTCCTGATCCTGAACAGGGTGCTGATCCTGAACCAACTCCTGATCCTGAACCAACTCCAGATCCTGAACGGGGTCCTGATCCTGAACGGGGTCCTGATCCTGAACCGACTCCTGATCCTGCACCGGGTCCTGATCCTGAACCGGGTCCTGATACTGAACCAACTCCTGATCCTGAACCAACTCCTGATCTTGAACCGGGTACTGATCCTGAACAGGGTCATGATCCTGAACTGGATCCTGACCTGAACTAGGTCCGGATCCTGAATCGGATCCTGATCCTGAAATAAGTCCTCATCCTTCACCAGATCCTAATCCTGAACTGGATCATAATCTGAACTGTGTCCTGATTTTGAACCAACTCCTGAACCTGAATCGGGTCCTGATCCTGAACCAACTCCTGACCCTGAACCGGGTCCTGATCCTGAAACAACTCCTGATCCTGAACCGGGTCCTGATCCTGAACCGGATCCTGATGTGAACTGGGTCCTGATCCTGAACCAACTCCTGAACCTGATCCGGATCCTGATGTGAACTGGGTCCTGATCCTGACCAACTCCTTAACCAGAACCGGATCCTGATGTGAACTGGGTCCTGATCATGAACCAACTCCTGATCCTGAACCGGATCGTGATCATGAACCGTGTCTTGACCCTGAACCGGGTCCTGATCCTGAACTAACTCCTGATCCTGAACCGGTTCCTGATCCTGAACCGGGTCCTGATCCTGAACCAACTCCTGATCCTGCACCGACTCCTAATCCTGAAACGGGTCCTGATCCTGAACCGGGTCCTGATCCTGAACCGGGTCCTGATCCTGCCCAACTCCTGATCCTGAACCGACTCCTGACCTTGCACAGGATCCTGATCCTGAATTGGGTCCTGATCCTGAACCAACTCCTGATCTTGAACCGGGTCCTGATCCTGAACCGGGTCCTGATCCTGAGCCAACTCCTGATCTTGAACCGGGAACTGATCCTGAAATGAGTCCTGATCCTGCACCAGATCCTGATCTGAACCGGGACCTGATCCTGAACCGACTCCTGAACCTGAACCGGGTCCTGATCCTGAACTGGGTCCTTATGCTGAACCGGGTCCTGATCCTGAACCGAATCCTGATCCTGAACCTTGTCCTGATCCTGAACCAACTCCTGATCCTGAAGCGACTCCTGATCCTGAACCGTGTCCTGATCCTGAACCGGGTCCTGATCCTGAACCGACTCCTGATCCTGAACCGACTCCTGATCCTGAACCGGGTCCTGATCTTGAACCGTGTCCTGATCCTGAACCAACTCCTGATCCTGAACCTGGTCCTGATCCTGAATCGGTTCCTGATCCTGAACCAACTCCTGATCCTGAACCGGGTCCTGATCATGAACTGGGTCTTGATCCTGAACCGGATCCTAATCCTGAAATGCGTCCTGATCCTGAACCGGGTCCTGATACTGAACCAACTCCTGATCCTGAACCAACTCATGATCCTGAACCGGGTCCTGATCCTGAACTGAATGTTCATCCTGAACCGGATCCTGACCCAAACCGGGTCCTGATCCTGAACCGGATCCTGATCCTGAACTGGGTCCTGATCCTGACCAACTCCTGATCCTCAACCAACTCCTGATCCTGAACCGGATCGTGATCCTGAACCGGGTCCTGATCCTGAACCGGGTCCTGATCCTGAAATGAGTCCTGATCCTGAACGAACTCCTGATCCTGAACCAGGTCCTGATCCTGAACTGGGTCCTGATCCTGAACCAACTCCTGATCCTGAACAGGGTGCTGATCCTGAACCAACTCCTGATCCTGAAACAACTCCAGATCCTGAACGGAGTCCTTATCCTGAACGGGGTCCTGATCCTGAACCGACTCCTGATCCAGCACCCGGGTCCTGATCCTGAACCGGGTCCTGATGCTGAACCAACTTCTGATCCTGAACCAACTCCTGATCTTGAACCGGGTACTGATCCTGAACTGGGTCATGATCCTGAACTGCATACTGACCTGAACTGGGTCCTGATCCTGAATCGGATCCTGATCCTGAAATAAGTCCTCATCCTTCACCAGATCCTAATCCTGAACTGGATCATAATCTGAACTGTGTCCTGATTCTGAACCAACTCCTGAACCTGAATCGGGTCCTGATCCTGAACTAACTCCTGAGCCTGAACCGGGTCCTGATCCTGAACCAACTCCTGATACTGAACCGACTCCTGATCCTGAACCGGGTCCTGATCCTGACCCGGGTCCTGATCCTGACCAACTCCTGATCCTGAACCGACTCCTGATCCTGCACCGGATCCTGATCCTGAATTAGGTCCTGATCATGAACCAACTCCTGATCTTGAACCGGGTACTGATCCTGAAATGAGTCCTGATTCTGCTCCAGATCCTAATCCTGAACTGGATCCTGATCTGAACTGGGCCCTCATCCTGAATCAACTCCTGAACCTGAATCGGGTCCCGATCCTGAACCAAATCCTGATCCTGAAACAACTCCTGAACCTGAACCGGTTCCTGATCCTGAACCGACTCCTGATCCTGAACCGGATCCTGATCCTGAACCAGATCCTGACCTTAACCGGCTCCTGATCCTGAACCGGATCCTGAACTGGGTCCTGATCCTGAACCGGATCCTGATCCTGAACCAACTCCTGATCCTGAACCGGGTCCTGATCCTGACCAACTCCTGGTCCAGAACCGGATCGTGATCCTGAAACGGGTCCTGATCCTGAACCGGATCCTGATGCGAACTAGGTCCTGATCCTGAACCAACTCCTGAACCTGAACCGGATCCTGATGTGAACTGGGTCCTGATCCTGACCAACTCCTTATCCCGAACCGGATCTGATGTGAACTGGGTCCTGATCCTGAACCAACTCCTGATCCTGAACTGAATCGTGATCCTGAACCGGGTCCTGATCTTGAACCGGGTCCTGATCCTGAACCGACTCCTGATCCTGAACCGACTCCTGATCCTGAACCGGGTCCTGATCTTGAACCGTGTCCTGATCCTGAACCAACTCCTGATCCTGAACCTGGTCCTGATCCTGAACCGGGACCTGATCCTGAACCAACTCCTGATCCTGAACCGGGTCCTGATCCTGAACCGACTCCTGATCCTGAACCGGGTCCTGATCCCGAACCAAGTCCTGATCCTCAACCGACTCCTAATCCTGAACCGGGTCCTGATCCTGAACCGACACTTGATCCTGAACCAGGTCCTGATGCTGACCAACTCCTGATCCTGAACCGACTCCTGATCCTGCACCGGATCCTGATCCTGAATTGGGTCCTGATACTGAACCAACTCCTGATCTTGAACCGGGTCCTGATCCTGAACCGGGTCCTGATCCTGAACCAACTCCTGATCCTGAACCGGGTCCTGATTCTGAACCGGGTCCTGATCCTGAACCGACTCCTGATCCTGAACCGTGTCCTGATCCTGACCAACTCCTGATCCTGAACCGACTCCTGATCCTGCACCGGATCCTGATCATGAATTTGGTCCTGATCCTGAACCAACTCCTGATCTTGAACCCGGAACTGATCCTGAAATGAGTCCTGATCCTGCACCTGATCCTGATCTGAACTGGGTTCTCGTCCTGAACCAACTCCTGAACCTGAATCGTGTCCTGATCATGAACCAACTCCTGATCCTGGAGCAACTCCTGATCCTGAACCAACTCCAGATCCTGAACCAACTCTTGATAATGAAACGGATCCTGATCCTGAACCGGGTCCTGACCCTGAACCGGATCCTGATCATGAACGAATGCCTGGTAATGAAACGGGTCCTGATCCTGAAGCAAATCTTGATCCTGAACCGGGTCCGGATCCTGACCAACACCTGATCCTGAACCAACTCCTGATCCTGAACTGAATCCTGATCCTGAACCAACACCTGATCCTGAACCGACTCCTGTTCCTGCACCGGGTACTGATCCTGAATTGGGTCCTGATCATGATCCAACTCCTGATCTTGAACCGGGTCCTGATCCTGAACCGGATCCTGATCCTGAACCAACTCCTGATCCTGAACCAACTCCTGATCCTGAACCGGGTCCTGATCTTGACCAACTCCTGATCCTGAACCGGATCGTGATCCTGAACCGGGTCCTGATCCTGAACCGGATCCTGATGTGAACTGGGTCCTGATCCTGAACCAACTCCTGAACCTGAACCGGATCCTGATGTGAACTGGGTCCTGATCCTGACCAACTCCTTATCCAGAACTGGATCCTGATGTGAACTGGGTCCTGATCCTGAACCAACTCCTGATCCTGAACGGGATCGTGATCATGAACCGTGTCTTGACCCTGAACCGGGTCCTGATCCTGATCCAACTCCTGATCCTGAACCGGTTCCTGATCCTGAACCGGGTCCTGATCCTGAACCAACTCCTGATCCTGCACCGACTCCTAATCCTGAACCGGGTCCTGATCCTGAACCGGGTCCTGATCCTGAACCGTGTCCTGGTCATGAACTAACTCCTGGTAATGAAACGGGTCCTGATCCTGAACCAACGCTTGAACCTGAACCGGGTCCTGAACCTGAACCGGGTCCTGATCCTGAACTGGGTCCTTATTCTGAACCGTGTCCTGATCCTGAACCGAATCCTGATCCTGAACCTGGTCCTGATCCTGAACCAACTCCTGATCCTGAAGCGACTCCTGATCCTGAACCGTGTCCTGATCCTGAACCGGGTCCTGATCCTGAACCGACTCCTGATCCTGAACCGAATCCTGATCCTGAACCGGGTCCTGATCTTCAACCAGGTCCTGATCCTGAACCAACTCCTGATCCTGAACCTGGTCCTGATCCTGAATCGGGTCCTGATCCTGAACCGACTCCTGATCCTGCACCCGGGTCCTGATCCTGAACCGGGTCCTGATGCTGAACCAACTTCTGATCCTGAACCAACTCCTGATCTTGAACCGGGTACTGATCCTGAACTGGGTCATGATCCTGAACTGCATACTGACCTGAACTGGGTCCTGATCCTGAATCGGATCCTGATCCTGAAATAAGTCCTCATCCTTCACCAGATCCTAATCCTGAACTTGATCTTAATCTGAACTGTGACCTGATTCTGAACCAACTCCTGAACCTGAATCGGGTCCTGATCCTGAACTAACTCCTGAGCCTGAACCGGGTCCTGATCCTGAACCAACTCCTGATACTGAACCGACTCCTGATCCTGAACCGGGTCCTGATCCTGACCCGGGTCCTGATCCTGACCAACTCCTGATCCTGAACCGACTCCTGATCCTGCACCGGATCCTGATCCTGAATTGGGTCCTGATCATGAACCAACTCCTGATCTTGAACCGGGTACTGATCCTGAAATGAGTCCTGATTCTGCACCAGATCCTAATCCTGAACTGGATCCTGATCTGAACTGGGCCCTCATCCTGAGTCAACTCCTGAACCTGAATCGGGTCCCGATCCTGAACCAAATCCTGATCCTGAAACAACTCCTGAACCTGAACCGGTTCCTGATCCTGAACCGACTCCTGATCCTGAACAGGATCCTGATCCTGAACCAGATCCTGACCTTAACCGGCTCCTGATCCTGAACCGGATCCTGAACTGGGTCCTGATCCTGAACCGGATCCTGATCCTGAACCAACTCCTGATCCTGAACCGGGTCCTGATCCTGACCAACTCCTGGTCCAGAACCGGATCGTGATCCTGAAACGGGTCCTGATCCTGAACCGGATCCTGATGCGAACTGGGTCCTGATCCTGAACCAACTCCTGAACCTGAACCGGATCCTGATGTGAACTGGGTCCTGATCCTGACCAACTCCTTATCCCGAACCGGATCTGATGTGAACTGGGTCCTGATCCTGAACCAACTCCTGATCCTGAACTGAATCGTGATCCTGAACCGGGTCCTGATCTTGAACCGGGTCCTGATCCTGAACCGACTCCTGATCCTGAACCGACTCCTGATCCTGAACCGGGTCCTGATCTTGAACCGTGTCCTGATCCTGAACCAACTCCTGATCCTGAACCTGGTCCTGATCCTGAACCGGGACCTGATCCTGAACCAACTCTTGATCCTGAACCGGGTCCTGATCCTGAACCGACTCCTGATCCTGAACCGGGTCCTGATCCCGAACCAAGTCCTGATCCTCAACCGACTCCTAATCCTGAACCGGGTCCTGATCCTGAACCGACACTTGATCCTGAACCAGGTCCTGATGCTGACCAACTCCTGATCCTGAACCGACTCCTGATCCTGCACCGGATCCTGATCCTGAATTGGGTCCTGATACTGAACCAACTCCTGATCTTGAACCGGGTCCTGATCCTGAACCGGGTCCTGATCCTGAACCAACTCCTGATCCTGAACCGGGTCCTGATTCTGAACCGGGTCCTGATCCTGAACCGACTCCTGATCCTGAACCGTGTCCTGATCCTGACCAACTCCTGATCCTGAACCGACTCCTGATCCTGCACCGGATCCTGATCATGAATTTGGTCCTGATCCTGAACCAACTCCTGATCTTGAACCCGGAACTGATCCTGAAATGAGTCCTGATCCTGCACCTGATCCTGATCTGAACTGGGTTCTCGTCCTGAACCAACTCCTGAACCTGAATCGTGTCCTGATCATGAACCAACTCCTGATCCTGGAGCAACTCCTGATCCTGAACCAACTCCTGATCCTGAACCAACTCTTGATAATGAAACGGATCCTGATCCTGAACCGGGTCCTGACCCTGAACCGGATCCTGATCATGAACGAATGCCTGGTAATGAAACGGGTCCTGATCCTGAAGCAAATCTTGATCCTGAACCGGGTCCGGATCCTGACCAACACCTGATCCTGAACCAACTCCTGATCCTGAACTGAATCCTGATCCTGAACCAACACCTGATCCTGAACCGACTCCTGTTCCTGCACCGGGTACTGATCCTGAATTGGGTCCTGATCCTGATCCAACTCCTGATCTTGAACCGGGTCCTGATCCTGAACCGGATCCTGATCCTGAACCAACTCCTGATCCTGAACCAACTCCTGATCCTGAACCGGGTCCTGATCTTGACCAACTCCTGATCCTGAACCGGATCGTGATCCTGAACCGGGTCCTGATCCTGAACCGGATCCTGATGTGAACTGGGTCCTGATCCTGAACCAACTCCTGAACCTGAACCGGATCCTGATGTGAACTGGGTCCTGATCCTGACCAACTCCTTATCCAGAACTGGATCCTGATGTGAACTGGGTCCTGATCCTGAACCAACTCCTGATCCTGAACGGGATCGTGATCATGAACCGTGTCTTGACCCTGAACCGGGTCCTGATCCTGATCCAACTCCTGATCCTGAACCGGTTCCTGATCCTGAACCGGGTCCTGATCCTGAACCAACTCCTGATCCTGCACCGACTCCTAATACTGAACCGGGTCCTGATCCTGAACCGGGTCCTGATCCTGAACCGTGTCCTGGTCATGAACTAACTCCTGGTAATGAAACGGGTCCTGATCCTGAACCAACGCTTGAACCTGAACCGGGTCCTGAACCTGAACCGGGTCCTGATCCTGAACTGGGTCCTTATTCTGAACCGTGTCCTGATCCTGAACCGAATCCTGATCCTGAACCTGGTCCTGATCCTGAACCAACTCCTGATCCTGAAGCGACTCCTGATCCTGAACCGTGTCCTGATCCTGAACCGGGTCCTGATCCTGAACCGACTCCTGATCCTGAACCGAATCCTGATCCTGAACCGGGTCCTGATCTTCAACCAGGTCCTGATCCTGAACCAACTCCTGATCCTGAACCTGGTCCTGATCCTGAATCGGGTCCTGATCCTGAACCGACTCCTGATCCTGCACCCGGGTCCTGATCCTGAACCGGGTCCTGATGCTGAACCAACTTCTGATCCTGAACCAACTCCTGATCTTGAACCGGGTACTGATCCTGAACTGGGTCATGATCCTGAACTGCATACTGACCTGAACTGGGTCCTGATCCTGAATCGGATCCTGATCCTGAAATAAGTCCTCATCCTTCACCAGATCCTAATCCTGAACTTGATCTTAATCTGTACTGTGACCTGATTCTGAACCAACTCCTGAACCTGAATCGGGTCCTGATCCTGAACTAACTCCTGAGCCTGAACCGGGTCCTGATCCTGAACCAACTCCTGATACTGAACCGACTCCTGATCCTGAACCGGGTCCTGATCCTGACCCGGGTCCTGATCCTGACCAACTCCTGATCCTGAACCGACTCCTGATCCTGCACCGGATCCTGATCCTGAATTGGGTCCTGATCATGAACCAACTCCTGATCTTGAACCGGGTACTGATCCTGAAATGAGTCCTGATTCTGCACCAGATCCTAATCCTGAACTGGATCCTGATCTGAACTGGGCCCTCATCCTGAGTCAACTCCTGAACCTGAATCGGGTCCCGATCCTGAACCAAATCCTGATCCTGAAACAACTCCTGAACCTGAACCGGTTCCTGATCCTGAACCGACTCCTGATCCTGAACAGGATCCTGATCCTGAACCAGATCCTGACCTTAACCGGCTCCTGATCCTGAACCGGATCCTGAACTGGGTCCTGATCCTGAACCGGATCCTGATCCTGAACCAACTCCTGATCCTGAACCGGGTCCTGATCCTGACCAACTCCTGGTCCAGAACCGGATCGTGATCCTGAAACGGGTCCTGATCCTGAACCGGATCCTGATGCGAACTGGGTCCTGATCCTGAACCAACTCCTGAACCTGAACCGGATCCTGATGTGAACTGGGTCCTGATCCTGACCAACTCCTTATCCCGAACCGGATCTGATGTGAACTGGGTCCTGATCCTGAACCAACTCCTGATCCTGAACTGAATCGTGATCCTGAACCGGGTCCTGATCTTGAACCGGGTCCTGATCCTGAACCGACTCCTGATCCTGAACCGACTCCTGATCCTGAACCGGGTCCTGATCTTGAACCGTGTCCTGATCCTGAACCAACTCCTGATCCTGAACCTGGTCCTGATCCTGAACCGGGATCTGATCCTGAACCAACTCCTGATCCTGAACCGGGTCCTGATCCTGAACCGACTCCTGATCCTGAACCGGGTCCTGATCCCGAACCAAGTCCTGATCCTCAACCGACTCCTAATCCTGAACCGGGTCCTGATCCTGAACCGACACTTGATCCTGAACCAGGTCCTGATGCTGACCAACTCCTGATCCTGAACCGACTCCTGATCCTGCACCGGATCCTGATCCTGAATTGGGTCCTGATACTGAACCAACTCCTGATCTTGAACCGGGTCCTGATCCTGAACCGGGTCCTGATCCTGAACCAACTCCTGATCCTGAACCGGGTCCTGATTCTGAACCGGGTCCTGATCCTGAACCGACTCCTGATCCTGAACCGTGTCCTGATCCTGACCAACTCCTGATCCTGAACCGACTCCTGATCCTGCACCGGATCCTGATCATGAATTTGGTCCTGATCCTGAACCAACTCCTGATCTTGAACCCGGAACTGATCCTGAAATGAGTCCTGATCCTGCACCTGATCCTGATCTGAACTGGGTTCTCGTCCTGAACCAACTCCTGAACCTGAATCGTGTCCTGATCATGAACCAACTCCTGATCCTGGAGCAACTCCTGATCCTGAACCAACTCCTGATCCTGAACCAACTCTTGATAATGAAACGGATCCTGATCCTGAACCGGGTCCTGACCCTGAACCGGATCCTGATCATGAACGAATGCCTGGTAATGAAACGGGTCCTGATCCTGAAGCAAATCTTGATCCTGAACCGGGTCCGGATCCTGACCAACACCTGATCCTGAACCAACTCTTGATCCTGAACTGAATCCTGATCCTGAACCAACACCTGATCCTGAACCGACTCCTGTTCCTGCACCGGGTACTGATCCTGAATTGGGTCCTGATCCTGATCCAACTCCTGATCTTGAACCGGGTCCTGATCCTGAACCGGATCCTGATCCTGAACCAACTCCTGATCCTGAACCAACTCCTGATCCTGAACCGGGTCCTGATCTTGACCAACTCCTGATCCTGAACCGGATCGTGATCCTGAACCGGGTCCTGATCCTGAACCGGATCCTGATGTGAACTGGGTCCTGATCCTGAACCAACTCCTGAACCTGAACCGGATCCTGATGTGAACTGGGTCCTGATCCTGACCAACTCCTTATCCAGAACTGGATCCTGATGTGAACTGGGTCCTGATCCTGAACCAACTCCTGATCCTGAACGGGATCGTGATCATGAACCGTGTCTTGACCCTGAACCGGGTCCTGATCCTGCCCAACTCCTGATCCTTAACCGACTCCTGACCTTGCACAGGATCCTGATCCTGAATTGGGTCCTGATCCTGAACCAACTCCTGATCTTGAACCGGGTCCTGATCCTGAACCGGGTCCTGATCCTGAGCCAACTCCTGATCTTGAACCGGGAACTGATCCTGAAATGAGTCCTGATCCTGCACCAGATCCTGATCTGAACCGGGACCTGATCCTGAACCGACTCCTGAACCTGAACCGGGTCCTGATCCTGAACTGGAACCTTATGCTGAACCGGGTCCTGATCCTGAACCGAATCCTGATCCTGAACCTTGTCCTGATCCTGAACCAACTCCTGATCCTGAAGCGACTCCTGATCCTGAACCGTGTCCTGATCCTGAACCGGGTCCTGATCCTGAACCGACTCCTGATCCTGAACCGACTCCTGATCCTGAACCGGGTCCTGATCTTGAACCGTGTCCTGATCCTGAACCAACTCCTGATCCTGAACCTGGTCCTGATCCTGAATCGGTTCCTGATCCTGAACCAACTCCTGATCCTGAACCGGGTCCTGATCATGAACTGGGTCTTGATCCTGAACCGGATCCTAATCCTGAAATGCGTCCTGATCCTGAACCGGGTCCTGATACTGAACCAACTCCTGATCCTGAACCAACTCATGATCCTGAACCGGGTCCTGATCCTGAACTGAATGTTCATCCTGAACCGGATCCTGACCCAAACCGGGTCCTGATCCTGAACCGGATCCTGATCCTGAACCGGGTCCTGATCCTGACCAACTCCTGATCCTCAACCAACTCCTGATCCTGAACCGGATCGTGATCCTGAACCGGGTCCTGATCCTGAACCGGGTCCTGATCCTGAAATGAGTCCTGATCCTGAACGAACTCCTGATCCTGAACCAGGTCCTGATCCTGAACTGGGTCCTGATCCTGAACCAACTCCTGATCCTGAACAGGGTGCTGATCCTGAACCAACTCCTGATCCTGAAACAAATCCAGATCCTGAACGGAGTCCTTATCCTGAACGGGGTCCTGATCCTGAACCGACTCCTGATCCAGCACCCGGGTCCTGATCCTGAACCGGGTCCTGATGCTGAACCAACTCCTGATCCTGAACCAACTCCTGATCTTGAACCGGGTACTGATCCTGAACTGGGTCATGATCCTGAACTGCACACTGACCTGAACTGGGTCCTGATCCTGAATCGGATCCTGATCCTGAAATAAGTCCTCATCCTTCACCAGATCCTAATCCTGAACTGGATCATAATCTGAACTGTGTCCTGATTCTGAACCAACTCCTGAACCTGAATCGGGTCCTGATCCTGAACTAACTCCTGAGCCTGAACCGGGTCCTGATCCTGAACCAACTCCTGATACTGAACCGACTCCTGATCCTGAACCGGGTCCTGATCCTGACCCGGGTCCTGATCCTGACCAACTCCTGATCCTGAACCGACTCCTGATCCTGCACCGGATCCTGATCCTGAATTGGGTCCTGATCATGAACCAACTCCTGATCTTGAACCGGGTACTGATCCTGAAATGAGTCCTGATTCTGCACCAGATCCTAATCCTGAACTGGATCCTGATCTGAACTGGGCCCTCATCCTGAATCAACTCCTGAACCTGAATCGGGTCCCGATCCTGAACCAAATCCTGATCCTGAAACAACTCCTGAACCTGAACCGGTTCCTGATCCTGAACCGACTCCTGATCCTGAACCGGATCCTGATCCTGAACCAGATCCTGACCTTAACCGGCTCCTGATCCTGAACCGGATCCTGAACTGGGTCCTGATCCTGAACCGGATCCTGATCCTGAACCAACTCCTGATCCTGAACCGGGTCCGGATCCTGACCAACTCCTGGTCCTGAACCGGATCGTGATCCTGAAACGGGTCCTGATCCTGAACCGGATCCTGATGCGAACTGGGTCCTGATCCTGAACCAACTCCTGAACCTGAACCGGATCCTCATGTGAACTGGGTCCTGATCCTGACCAACTCCTTATCCCGAACCGGATCTGATGTGAACTGGGTCCTGATCCTGAACCAACTCCTGATCCTGAACTGAATCGTGATCCTGAACCGGGTCCTGATCTTGAACCGGGTCCTGATCCTGAACCGACTCCTGATCCTGAACCGACTCCTGATCCTGAACCGGGTCCTGATCTTGAACCGTGTCCTGATCCTGAACCAACTCCTGATCCTGAACCTGGTCCTGATCCTGAACCGGGACCTGATCCTGAACCAACTCCTGATCCTGAACCGGGTCCTGATCCTGAACCGACTCCTGATCCTGAACCGGGTCCTGATCCCGAACCAAGTCCTGATCCTGAACCGACTCCTAATCCTGAACCGGGTCCTGATCCTGAACCGACACTTGATCCTGAACCAGGTCCTGATGCTGACCAACTCCTGATCCTGAACCGACTCCTGATCCTGCACCGGATCCTGATCCTGAATTGGGTCCTGATACAGAACCAACTCCTGATCTTGAACCGGGTCCTGATCCTGAACCGGGTCCTGATCCTGAACCAACTCCTGATCCTGAACCGGGTCCTGATTCTGAACCGGGTCCTGATCCTGAACCGACTCCTGATCCTGAACCGTGTCCTGATCCTGACCAACTCCTGATCCTGAACCGACTCCTGATCCTGCACCGGATCCTGATCCTGAATTTGGTCCTGATCCTGAACCAACTCCTGATCTTGAACCGGGTCCTGATCCTGAACCGAGTCCTGATCCTGAACCAACTCCTGATCTTGAACCCGGAACTGATCCTGAAATGAGTCCTGATCCTGCACCTGATCCTGATCTGAACTGGGTTCTCATCCTGAACCAACTCCTGAACCTGAATCGTGTCCTGATCATGAACCAACTCCTGATCCTGGAGCAACTCCTGATCCTGAACCAACTCCTGATCCTGAACCAACTCTTGATAATGAAACGGATCCTGATCCTGAACCGGGTCCTGACCCTGAACCGGATCCTGATCATGAACTAATGCCTGGTAATGAAACGGGTGCTGGTCCTGAAGCAAATCTTGATCCTGAACCGGGTCCGGATCCTGACCAACACCTGATCCTGAACCAACTCCTGATCCTGAACTGAGTCCTGATCCCGAACCGGGTCCTGACCCTGAACCGACTCCTGTTCCTGCACCGGGTACTGATCCTGAATTGGGTCCTGATCCTGATCCAACTCCTGATCTTGAACCGGGTCCTGATCCTGAACCGGATCCTGATCCTGAACCAACTCCTGATCCTGAACCAACTCCTGATCCTGAACCGGGTCCTGATCTTGACCAACTCCTGATCCTGAACCGGATCGTGATCCTGAACCGGGTCCTGATCCTGAACCGGATCCTGATGTGAACTGGGTCCTGATCCTGAACCAACTCCTGAACCTGAACCGGATCCTGATGTGAACTGGGTCCTGATCCTGACCAACTCCTTATCCAGAACCGGATCCTGATGTGAACTGGGTCCTGATCCTGAACCAACTCCTGATCCTGAACCGGATCGTGATCATGAACCGTGTCTTGACCCTGAACCGGGTCCTGATCCTGATCCAACTCTTGATCCTGAACCGGTTCCTGATCCTGAACCGGGTCCTGATCCTGAACCAACTCCTGATCCTGCACCGACTCCTAATCCTGAACCGGGTCCTGATCCTGAACCGGGTCCTGATCCTGAACCGTGTCCTGATCCTGCCCAACTCCTGACCTGAACCGACTCCTGACTTTGCACAGGATCCTGATCCTGAATTGGGTCCTGATCCTGAACCAACTCCTGATCTTGAACCGGGTCCTGATCCTGAACCGGGTCCTGATCCTGAACCAACTCCTGATCTTGAACCGGGATCTGATCCTGAAATGAGTCCTGATCCTGCACCAGATCCTGATCTGAACTGGGTTCTCATCCTGAACCAACTCCTGAAACTGAATCGACTCCTGATCCTGAACCGGGACCTGATCCTGAACCGACTCCTGAACCTGAACCGGGTCCTGATCCTGATCTGGGTCCTTAATCTGAACCGTGTCCTGATCCTGAACCGAATCCTGATCCTGAACCTGGTCCTGATCCTGAACCAACTCCTGATCCTGAAGCGACTCCTGATCCTGAACCGTGTCCTGATCCTGAACCGGGTCCTGATCCTGAACCGACTCCTGATCCTGAACCGACTCCTGATCCTGAACCGGGTCCTGATCTTCAACCAGGTCCTGATCCTGAACCAACTCCTGATCCTGAACCTGGTCCTGATCCTGAATCGGGTCCTGATCCTGAACCGACTCCTGATCCTGCACCCGGGTCCTGATCCTGAACCGGGTCCTGATGCTGAACCAACTCCTGATCCTGAACCAACTCCTGATCTTGAACCGGGTACTGATCCTGAACTGGGTCATGATCCTGAACTGCATACTGACCTGAACTGGGTCCTGATCCTGAATCGGATCCTGATCCTGAAATAAGTCCTCATCCTTCACCAGATCCTAATCCTGAACTGGATCATAATCTGAACTGTGTCCTGATTCTGAACCAACTCCTGAACCTGAATCGGGTCCTGATCCTGAACTAACTCCTGAGCCTGAACCGGGTCCTGATCCTGAACCAACTCCTGATACTGAACCGACTCCTGATCCTGAACCGGTTCCTGATCCTGACCCGGGTCCTGATCCTGACCAACTCCTGATCCTGAACCGACTCCTGATCCTGCACCGGATCCTGATCCTGAATTGGGTCCTGATCATGAACCAACTCCTGATCTTGAACCGGGTACTGATCCTGAAATGAGTCCTGATTCTGCACCAGATCCTAATCCTGAACTGGATCATGATCTGAACTGGGCCCTCATCCTGAATCAACTCCTGAACCTGAATCGGGTCCCGATCCTGAACCAAATCCTGATCCTGAAACAACTCCTGAATCTGAACCGGGTCCGGATCCTGACCAACACCTGATCCTGAACCAACACCTGATCCTGAACTGAGTCCTGATCCCGAACCGGGTCCTGACCCTGAACCGACTCCTGTTCCTGCACCGGGTACTGATCCTGAATTGGGTCCTGATCCTGATCCAACTCCTGATCTTGAACCGGGTCCTGATCCTGAACCGGATCCTGATCCTGAACCAACTCCTGATCCTGAACCAACTCCTGATCCTGAACCGTGTCCTGATCCTGACCAACTCCTGATACTGAACCGACTCCTGATTCTGCACCGGATCCTGATCCTGAATTTGGTCCTGATCCTGAACCAAATCCTGATCTTGAACCGGGTCCTGATCCTGAACCGAGTCCTGATCCTGAACCAACTCCTGATCTTGAACCCGGAACTGATCCTGAAATGAGTCCTGATCCTGCACCAGATCCTGATCTGAACTGGGTTCTCATCCTGAACCAACTCCTGAACCTGAATCGTGTCCTGATCATGAACCAACTCCTGATCCTGGAGCAACTCCTGATCCTGAACCAACTCCTGATCCTGAACCAACTCTTGATAATGAAACGGATCCTGATCCTGAACCGGGTCCTGAACCTGAACCGGATCCTGATCATGAACTAACACCTGGTAATGAAACGGGTCCTGATCCTGAACCAACGCTTGAACCTGAACCGGGTCCTGATCCTGAACCGGATCCTGATCCTGAACTGGATCCTGATCTGAACTGGGTCCTGATACTGAAGCAAATCTTGATCCCGAACCGGGTCCTGACCCTGAACCGACTCCTGTTCTTGCACCGGGTACTGATCCTGAATTGGGTCCTGATCCTGAACCAACTCCTGATCCTGAACCGGATCGTGATCATGAAACGTGTCTTGACCCTGAACCGGGTCCTGATCTTGATCCAACTCCTGATCCTGAACCGGTTCCTGATCCTGAACCGGGTCTTGATCCTGAACCAACTCCTGATCCTGCACCGACTCCTAATCCTGAACCGGGTCCTGATCCTGAACCGGGTCCTGATCCTGAACCGGGTCCTGATCCTGAACCGTGTCCTGATCCTGCCCAACTACTGACCTGAACTGACTCCTGACCTTGCACAGGATCCTGATCTTGAATTGGGTCCTGATACTGAACCTACTCCTGATCTTGAACCGGGTCCTGATCCTGAACCGGGTCCTGTTCCTGAACTGACTCCTGACACTGAACCATGTCCTGATCCTGACCAACTCCTTATCCTGAACCGACTCCTGATCTTACACCAGATCCTGATCCTGAATTGGGTCCTGATACTGAACCAACTCCTGATCTTGAACGGGCTCCGGATCCTGAACCGACTCCTGATCCTGAACCGGATCCTGAACCGGTTCCTGATCCTGAACCGGATCCTGATCTTGAACCGGATCCTGACCTGGGTCCTGATCCTGAACCGGATCCTGATGTGACCTGGGTCCTTTTCCTGAACCAACTCCTGATCCTGAACCGGGTCCTGATCCTGACCAACTCCTGATCTGATCCGGATCGTGACCCTGAACAGGGTCCTGATCCTGAACCGGATCCTGATGTGTACTGGGTCCTGATCCTGAACCAACTCCTGAACCTGCACCGGATCCTGATGTGAACTGGTTCCTGATCCTGACCAACTCCTTATCCCGAACCGGATCTGATGTGAACTGGGTCCTGATCCTGACCCAACTCCTGATCCTGAACCGAATCGTGATCATGAACCGTGTCTTGACCCTGAACCGGGTCCTGATCCTGAACCGGGTCCTGATCCTGAACCAACTCCTGATACTGAACCAGGTCCTGATCCTGAACCGGGACCTGATCCGGAATCGACTCCTGATCCTGAACCGTGTCCTGATCCTGACCAAATCCTGATCCTGAACCGACTCCTGATCCTGCACAGGATCCTGATCCTGAATTGGGTCCTGATCCTGAACCAACTCCTGATCTTGAACCGGGTCCTGAACCTGAACCGTGTCCTGATCCTGAACCAACTCCTGATCTTGAACCGGGAACTGATCCTGAAATGAGTCCTGATCCTGCACCAGATCCTGATCTGAACTGGGTTCTCATCCTGAACCAACACCTGAAACTGAATCGACTCCTGATCCTGAACCGGGACCTCTTCCTGAACCAACTGCTGATCCTGAACCGGGTCCTGATCCTGAACTGGGTCCTTTTCCGGAACTGGGTCCTGATCCTGAACCGGATCCTGATCCTGAACCTGGTCCTGATCCTGAACCAACTCCTGATCCTGAAGCGACTCCTGATCCTGAACCGGGTCCTGAACCGACTCCTGATCCTGAACCGGGTCCTGATCCCGAACCAAGTCCTGATCCTGAACCGACTCCTAATTCTGAACCGGGTCCTGATCCTGAACTGGGTCCTGATCCTGAACCGGGTGCTGTTCCTGAACCGACACTTGATCCTGAACCAGGTCCTGATGCTGACCAACTCCTGATCCTGAACCGACTCCTGATCCTGCACCGGATCCTGATCCTGAATTGGGTCCTGATACTGAACCAACTCCTGATCTTGAACTGGGTCCTGATCCTGAACCTGGTCCTGATCCTGAACCAACTCCTGATCCTGAACCGGGTCCTGATTCTGAACCGGGTCCTGATCCTGAACCGACTCGTGATCCTGAACCGTGTCCTGATCCTGACCAACTCCTGATCCTGAACCGACTCCTGATCCTGCACAAGATCCTGATCCTGAATTGGGTCCTGATCCTGAACCAACTCCTGATCTTGAACCGGGTCCTGATCCTGAACCGAGTCCTGATCCTGAACCAACTCCTGATCTTGAACCCGGAACTGATCCTGAAATTAGTCCTGATCCTGCACCAGATCCTGATCTGAACTGGGTTCTCATCCTGAACCAACTCCTGAACCTGAATCGTGTCCTGATCATGAACCAACTCCTGATCCTGGAGCAACTCCTGATCCTGAACCAACTCCTGATCCTGAACCAACTCTTGATAATGAAACGGATCCTGATCCTGAACCGGGTCCTGACCCTGAACCGGATCCTGGTCATGAACTAACACCTGGTAATGAAACGGGTCCTGATCCTGAACCAACGCTTGAACCTGAACCGGGTCCTGATCCTGAACCGGATCCAGATCCTGAACTGGATCCTGATCTGAACTGGGTCCTGATCCTGAAGCAAATCTTGATCCTGAACCGGGTCCGGATCCTGACCAACACCTGATCCTGGACCAACTCCTGATCCTGAACTGAGTCCTGATCCCGAACCGGGTCCTGAACCTGAACCGACTCCTGTTCCTGCACCGGGTACTGATCCTGAATTGGGTCCTGATCCTGATCCAACTCCTGATCTTGAACCGGGTCCTGATCCTGAACCGGATCCTGATCCTGAACCAACTCCTGATCCGGAACCAACTCCTGATCCTGAACCGGGTCTTGATCTTGACCAACTCCTGATCCTGAACCGGATCGTGATCCTGAACCGGGTCCTGATCCTGAACAGGATCCTGATGTGAACTGGGTCCTGATCCTGAACCAACTCCTGAACCTGAACCGGATCCTGATGTGAACTGGGTCCTGATCCTGAACCAACTCCTGATCCTGAACCGGATCGTGATCATCAAACGTGTCTTGACCCTGAACCGGGTCCTGATCCTGATCCAACTCCTGATCCTGAACCGGTTCCTGATCCTGAACCGGGTCCTGATCCTGAACCAACTCCTGATCCTGCACCGACTCCTAATCCTGAACCGGGTCCTGATCCTGAACCGGGTCCTGATCCTGAACCGTGTCCTGATCCTGCTCAACTCCTGACCTGAACCGACTCCTGACCTTGCACAGGATCCTGATCCTGAATTGGGTCCTGATCCTGAACCTACTCCTAATCTTGAACCGGGTCCTGATCCTGAACCGGGTCCTGATCCTGAACCAACTCCTGATCTTGAACCGGGAACTGATCCTGAAATGAGTCCTGATCCTGCACCAGATCCTGATCTGAACTGGGTTCTCATCCTGAACCAACTCCTGAAACTGAATCGACTCCTGATCCTGAACCGGGACCTGATCCTGAACCGACTCCTGAACCTCAACCGGGTCCTGATCCTGAACGGGTTCCTTATTCTGAACAGTGTCCTGACCCTGAACCGAATCCTGAGCCTGAACCTGGTCCTGATCCTGAACCAACTCCTGATCCTGAAGCGACTCCTGATCCTGAACCGTGTCCTGATCCTGAACCGGGTCCTGATCCTGAACCGACTCCTGATCCTGAACCGACTCCTGATCCTGAACCGCGTCCTGATCTTGAACCAGGTCCTGATCCTGAACCAACTCCTGATCCTGAACCTGGTCCTGATCCTGAATCGGGTCCTGATCCTGAACCAACTCCTGATCCTGAACCGGGTCCTGATAATGAACTGGATCTGATTCTGAACCGGAACCTAGTCCTGAAATGCGTCCTGATCCTAAACCGTGTCCTGATACTGAACCAACTCCTGATCCTGAACCAACTCATGATGCTGAACCGGGTCCTGATCCTGAACTGGATCTTCAGCCTGAACCGGATCCTGACCTGAACCGGGTCCTGATCCTGAACCGGATCCTGATCCTGAACCGGGTCCTGATCCTGACCAACTCCTGATCCTCAACCAACTCCTGATCCTGAACCGGATCGTGATCCTGAACCGGGTCCTGATCCTGAACCGGGTCCTGATCCTGAAATGAGTCCTGATCCTGAACGAACTCCTGATCCTGAACCATGTCCTGATCCTGAAATGGGTCCTGATCCTGAACCAACTCCTGATCCTGAACAGGGTGCTGATCCTGAACCAACTCCTGATCCTGAACCAACTCCAGATCCTGAACGGGGTCCTGATCCTGAACGGGGTCCTGATCCTGAACCGACTCCTGATCCTGCACCGGGTCCTGATCCTGAACCAGATCCTGACCTTAACCGGCTCCTGATCCTGAACCGGATCCTGAACTGGGTCCTGATCCTGAACCGGATCCTGATCCTGAACCAACTCCTGATCCTGAACCGGGTCCGGATCCTGACCAACTCCTGGTCCTGAACCGGATCGTGATCCTGAAACGGGTCCTGATCCTGAACCGGATCCTGATGCGAACTGGGTCCTGATCCTGAACCAACTCCTGAACCTGAACCGGATCCTCATGTGAACTGGGTCCTGATCCTGACCAACTCCTTATCCCGAACCGGATCTGATGTGAACTGGGTCCTGATCCTGAACCAACTCCTGATCCTGAACTGAATCGTGATCCTGAACCGGGTCCTGATCTTGAACCGGGTCCTGATCCTGAACCGACTCCTGATCCTGAACCGACTCCTGATCCTGAACCGGGTCCTGATCTTGAACCGTGTCCTGATCCTGAACCAACTCCTGATCCTGAACCTGGTCCTGATCCTGAACCGGGACCTGATCCTGAACCAACTCCTGATCCTGAACCGGGTCCTGATCCTGAACCGACTCCTGATCCTGAACCGGGTCCTGATCCCGAACCAAGTCCTGATCCTGAACCGACTCCTAATCCTGAACCGGGTCCTGATCCTGAACCGACACTTGATCCTGAACCAGGCCCTGATGCTGACCAACTCCTGATCCTGAACCGACTCCTGATCCTGCACCGGATCCTGATCCTTAATTGGGTCCTGATACAGAACCAACTCCTGATCTTGAACCGGGTCCTGATCCTGAACCGGGTCCTGATCCTGAACCAACTCCTGATCCTGAACCGGGTCCTGATTCTGAACCGGGTCCTGATCCTGAACCGACTCCTGATCCTGAACCGTGTCCTGATCCTGACCAACTCCTGATCCTGAACCGACTCCTGATCCTGCACCGGATCCTGATCCTGAATTTGGTCCTGATCCTGAACCAACTCCTGATCTTGAACCGGGTCCTGATCCTGAACCGAGTCCTGATCCTGAACCAACTCCTGATCTTGAACCCGGAACTGATCCTGAAATGAGTCCTGATCCTGCACCTGATCCTGATCTGAACTGGGTTCTCATCCTGAACCAACTCCTGAACCTGAATCGTGTCCTGATCATGAACCAACTCCTGATCCTGGAGCAACTCCTGATCCTGAACCAACTCCTGATCCTGAACCAACTCTTGATAATGAAACGGATCCTGATCCTGAACCGGGTCCTGACCCTGAACCGGATCCTGATCATGAACTAATGCCTGGTAATGAAACGGGTGCTGGCTCTGAAGCAAATCTTGATCCTGAACCGGGTCCGGATCCTGACCAACACCTGATCCTGAACCAACTCCTGATCCTGAACTGAGTCCTGATCCCGAACCGGGTCCTGACCCTGAACCGACTCCTGTTCCTGCACCGGGTACTGATCCTGAATTGGGTCCTGATCCTGATCCAACTCCTGATCTTGAACCGGGTCCTGATCCTGAACCGGATCCTGATCCTGAACCAACTCCTGATCCTGAACCAACTCCTGATCCTGAACCGGGTCCTGATCTTGACCAACTCCTGATCCTGAACCGGATCGTGATCCTGAACCGGGTCCTGATCCTGAACCGGATCCTGATGTGAACTGGGTCCTGATCCTGAACCAACTCCTGAACCTGAACCGGATCCTGATGTGAACTGGGTCCTGATCCTGACCAACTCCTTATCCAGAACCGGATCCTGATGTGAACTGGGTCCTGATCCTGAACCAACTCCTGATCCTGAACCGGATCGTGATCATGAACCGTGTCTTGACCCTGAACCGGGTCCTGATCCTGATCCAACTCTTGATCCTGAACCGGTTCCTGATCCTGAACCGGGTCCTGATCCTGAACCAACTCCTGATCCTGCACCGACTCCTAATCCTGAACCGGGTCCTGATCCTGAACCGGGTCCTGATCCTGAACCGTGTCCTGATCCTGCCCAACTCCTGACCTGAACCGACTCCTGACTTTGCACAGGATCCTGATCCTGAATTGGGTCCTGATCCTGAACCAACTCCTGATCTTGAACCGGGTCCTGATCCTGAACCGGGTCCTGATCCTGAACCAACTCCTGATCTTGAACCGGGATCTGATCCTGAAATGAGTCCTGATCCTGCACCAGATCCTGATCTGAACTGGGTTCTCATCCTGAACCAACTCCTGAAACTGAATCGACTCCTGATCCTGAACCGGGACCTGATCCTGAACCGACTCCTGAACCTGAACCGGGTCCTGATCCTGATCTGGGTCCTTAATCTGAACCGTGTCCTGATCCTGAACCGAATCCTGATCCTGAACCTGGTCCTGATCCTGAACCAACTCCTGATCCTGAAGCGACTCCTGATCCTGAACCGTGTCCTGATCCTGAACCGGGTCCTGATCCTGAACCGACTCCTGATCCTGAACCGACTCCTGATCCTGAACCGGGTCCTGATCTTCAACCAGGTCCTGATCCTGAACCAACTCCTGATCCTGAACCTGGTCCTGATCCTGAATCGGGTCCTGATCCTGAACCGACTCCTGATCCTGCACCCGGGTCCTGATCCTGAACCGGGTCCTGATGCTGAACCAACTCCTGATCCTGAACCAACTCCTGATCTTGAACCGGGTACTGATCCTGAACTGGGTCATGATCCTGAACTGCATACTGACCTGAACTGGGTCCTGATCCTGAATCGGATCCTGATCCTGAAATAAGTCCTCATCCTTCACCAGATCCTAATCCTGAACTGGATCATAATCTGAACTGTGTCCTGATTCTGAACCAACTCCTGAACCTGAATCGGGTCCTGATCCTGAACTAACTCCTGAGCCTGAACCGGGTCCTGATCCTGAACCAACTCCTGATACTGAACCGACTCCTGATCCTGAACCGGTTCCTGATCCTGACCCGGGTCCTGATCCTGACCAACTCCTGATCCTGAACCGACTCCTGATCCTGCACCGGATCCTGATCCTGAATTGGGTCCTGATCATGAACCAACTCCTGATCTTGAACCGGGTACTGATCCTGAAATGAGTCCTGATTCTGCACCAGATCCTAATCCTGAACTGGATCATGATCTGAACTGGGCCCTCATCCTGAATCAACTCCTGAACCTGAATCGGGTCCCGATCCTGAACCAAATCCTGATCCTGAAACAACTCCTGAATCTGAACCGGGTCCGGATCCTGACCAACACCTGATCCTGAACCAACACCTGATCCTGAACTGAGTCCTGATCCCGAACCGGGTCCTGACCCTGAACCGACTCCTGTTCCTGCACCGGGTACTGATCCTGAATTGGGTCCTGATCCTGATCCAACTCCTGATCTTGAACCGGGTCCTGATCCTGAACCGGATCCTGATCCTGAACCAACTCCTGATCCTGAACCAACTCCTGATCCTGAACCGTGTCCTGATCCTGACCAACTCCTGATACTGAACCGACTCCTGATTCTGCACCGGATCCTGATCCTGAATTTGGTCCTGATCCTGAACCAAATCCTGATCTTGAACCGGGTCCTGATCCTGAACCGAGTCCTGATCCTGAACCAACTCCTGATCTTGAACCCGGAACTGATCCTGAAATGAGTCCTGATCCTGCACCAGATCCTGATCTGAACTGGGTTCTCATCCTGAACCAACTCCTGAACCTGAATCGTGTCCTGATCATGAACCAACTCCTGATCCTGGAGCAACTCCTGATCCTGAACCAACTCCTGATCCTGAACCAACTCTTGATAATGAAACGGATCCTGATCCTGAACCGGGTCCTGAACCTGAACCGGATCCTGATCATGAACTAACACCTGGTAATGAAACGGGTCCTGATCCTGAACCAACGCTTGAACCTGAACCGGGTCCTGATCCTGAACCGGATCCTGATCCTGAACTGGATCCTGATCTGAACTGGGTCCTGATACTGAAGCAAATCTTGATCCCGAACCGGGTCCTGACCCTGAACCGACTCCTGTTCTTGCACCGGGTACTGATCCTGAATTGGGTCCTGATCCTGAACCAACTCCTGATCCTGAACCGGATCGTGATCATGAAACGTGTCTTGACCCTGAACCGGGTCCTGATCTTGATCCAACTCCTGATCCTGAACCGGTTCCTGATCCTGAACCGGGTCTTGATCCTGAACCAACTCCTGATCCTGCACCGACTCCTAATCCTGAACCGGGTCCTGATCCTGAACCGGGTCCTGATCCTGAACCGGGTCCTGATCCTGAACCGTGTCCTGATCCTGCCCAACTACTGACCTGAACTGACTCCTGACCTTGCACAGGATCCTGATCTTGAATTGGGTCCTGATACTGAACCTACTCCTGATCTTGAACCGGGTCCTGATCCTGAACCGGGTCCTGTTCCTGAACTGACTCCTGACACTGAACCATGTCCTGATCCTGACCAACTCCTTATCCTGAACCGACTCCTGATCTTACACCAGATCCTGATCCTGAATTGGGTCCTGATACTGAACCAACTCCTGATCTTGAACGGGCTCCGGATCCTGAACCGACTCCTGATCCTGAACCGGATCCTGAACCGGTTCCTGATCCTGAACCGGATCCTGATCTTGAACCGGATCCTGACCTGGGTCCTGATCCTGAACCGGATCCTGATGTGACCTGGGTCCTTTTCCTGAACCAACTCCTGATCCTGAACCGGGTCCTGATCCTGACCAACTCCTGATCTGATCCGGATCGTGACCCTGAACAGGGTCCTGATCCTGAACCGGATCCTGATGTGTACTGGGTCCTGATCCTGAACCAACTCCTGAACCTGCACCGGATCCTGATGTGAACTGGTTCCTGATCCTGACCAACTCCTTATCCCGAACCGGATCTGATGTGAACTGGGTCCTGATCCTGACCCAACTCCTGATCCTGAACCGAATCGTGATCATGAACCGTGTCTTGACCCTGAACCGGGTCCTGATCCTGAACCGGGTCCTGATCCTGAACCAACTCCTGATACTGAACCAGGTCCTGATCCTGAACCGGGACCTGATCCGGAATCGACTCCTGATCCTGAACCGTGTCCTGATCCTGACCAAATCCTGATCCTGAACCGACTCCTGATCCTGCACAGGATCCTGATCCTGAATTGGGTCCTGATCCTGAACCAACTCCTGATCTTGAACCGGGTCCTGAACCTGAACCGTGTCCTGATCCTGAACCAACTCCTGATCTTGAACCGGGAACTGATCCTGAAATGAGTCCTGATCCTGCACCAGATCCTGATCTGAACTGGGTTCTCATCCTGAACCAACACCTGAAACTGAATCGACTCCTGATCCTGAACCGGGACCTCTTCCTGAACCAACTGCTGATCCTGAACCGGGTCCTGATCCTGAACTGGGTCCTTTTCCGGAACTGGGTCCTGATCCTGAACCGGATCCTGATCCTGAACCTGGTCCTGATCCTGAACCAACTCCTGATCCTGAAGCGACTCCTGATCCTGAACCGGGTCCTGAACCGACTCCTGATCCTGAAACGGGTCCTGATCCCGAACCAAGTCCTGATCCTGAACCGACTCCGAATTCTGAACCGGGTCCTGATCCTGAACTGGGTCCTGATCCTGAACCGGGTGCTGTTCCTGAACCGACACTTGATCCTGAACCAGGTCCTGATGCTGACCAACTCCTGATCCTGAACCGACTCCTGATCCTGCACCGGATCCTGATCCTGAATTGGGTCCTGATACTGAACCAACTCCTGATCTTGAACTGGGTCCTGATCCTGAACCTGGTCCTGATCCTGAACCAACTCCTGATCCTGAACCGGGTCCTGATTCTGAACCGGGTCCTGATCCTGAACCGACTCGTGATCCTGAACCGTGTCCTGATCCTGACCAACTCCTGATCCTGAACCGACTCCTGATCCTGCACAAGATCCTGATCCTGAATTGGGTCCTGATCCTGAACCAACTCCTGATCTTGAACCGGGTCCTGATCCTGAACCGAGTCCTGATCCTGAACCAACTCCTGATCTTGAACCCGGAACTGATCCTGAAATTAGTCCTGATCCTGCACCAGATCCTGATCTGAACTGGGTTCTCATCCTGAACCAACTCCTGAACCTGAATCGTGTCCTGATCATGAACCAACTCCTGATCCTGGAGCAACTCCTGATCCTGAACCAACTCCTGATCCTGAACCAACTCTTGATAATGAAACGGATCCTGATCCTGAACCGGGTCCTGACCCTGAACCGGATCCTGGTCATGAACTAACTCCTGGTAATGAAACGGGTCCTGATCCTGAACCAACGCTTGAACCTGAACCGGGTCCTGATCCTGAACCGGATCCAGATCCTGAACTGGATCCTGATCTGAACTGGGTCCTGATCCTGAAGCAAATCTTGATCCTGAACCGGGTCCGGATCCTGACCAACACCTGATCCTGGACCAACTCCTGATCCTGAAATGAGTCCTGATCCCGAACCAGGTCCTGAACCTGAACCGACTCCTGTTCCTGCACCGGGTACTGATCCTGAATTGGGTCCTGATCCTGATCCAACTCCTGATCTTGAACCGGGTCCTGATCCTGAACCGGATCCTGATCCTGAACCAACTCCTGATCCGGAACCAACTCCTGATCCTGAACCGGGTCTTGATCTTGACCAACTCCTGATCCTGAACCGGATCGTGATCCTGAACCGGGTCCTGATCCTGAACAGGATCCTGATGTGAACTGGGTCCTGATCCTGAACCAACTCCTGAACCTGAACCGGATCCTGATGTGAACTGGGTCCTGATCCTGAACCAACTCCTAATCCTGAACCGGATCGTGATCATCAAACGTGTCTTGACCCTGAACCGGGTCCTGATCCTGATCCAACTCCTGATCCTGAACCGGTTCCTGATCCTGAACCGGGTCCTGATCCTGAACCAACTCCTGATCCTGCACCGACTCCTAATCCTGAACCGGGTCCTGATCCTGAACCGGGTCCTGATCCTGAACCGTGTCCTGATCCTGCTCAACTCCTGACCTGAACCGACTCCTGACCTTGCACAGGATCCTGATCCTGAATTGGGTCCTGATCCTGAACCTACTCCTAATCTTGAACCGGGTCCTGATCCTGAACCGGGTCCTGATCCTGAACCAACTCCTGATCTTGAACCGGGAACTGATCCTGAAATGAGTCCTGATCCTGCACCAGATCCTGATCTGAACTGGGTTCTCATCCTGAACCAACTCCTGAAACTGAATCGACTCCTGATCCTGAACCGGGACCTGATCCTGAACCGACTCCTGAACCTCAACCGGGTCCTGATCCTGAACGGGTTCCTTATTCTGAACAGTGTCCTGATCATGAACGAATGCCTGGTAATGAAACGGGTCCTGATCCTGAAGCAAATCTTGATCCTGAACCGGGTCCGGATCCTGACCAACACCTGATCCTGAACCAACTCCTGATCCTGAACTGAATCCTGATCCTGAACCAACACCTGATCCAGAACCGACTCCTGTTCCTGCACCGGGTACTGATCCTGAATTGGGTCCTGATCCTGATCCAACTCCTGATCTTGAACCGGGTCCTGATCCTGAACCGGATCCTGATCCTGAACCAACTCCTGATCCTGAACCAACTCCTGATCCTGAACCGGGTCCTGATCTTGACCAACTCCTGATCCTGAACCGGATCGTGATCCTGAACCGGGTCCTGATCCTGAACCGGATCCTGATGTGAACTGGGTCCTGATCCTGAACCAACTCCTGAACCTGAACCGGATCCTGATGTGAACTGGGTCCTGATCCTGACCAACTCCTTATCCAGAACTGGATCCTGATGTGAACTGGGTCCTGATCCTGAACCAACTCCTGATCCTGAACGGGATCGTGATCATGAACCGTGTCTTGACCCTGAACCGGGTCCTGATCCTGATCCAACTCCTGATCCTGAACCGGTTCCTGATCCTGAACCGGGTCCTGATCCTGAACCAACTCCTGATCCTGCACCGACTCCTAATACTGAACCGGGTCCTGATCCTGAACCGGGTCCTGATCCTGAACCGTGTCCTGGTCATGAACTAACTCCTGGTAATGAAACGGGTCCTGATCCTGAACCAACGCTTGAACCTGAACCGGGTCCTGAACCTGAACCGGGTCCTGATCCTGAACTGGGTCCTTATTCTGAACCGTGTCCTGATCCTGAACCGAATCCTGATCCTGAACCTGGTCCTGATCCTGAACCAACTCCTGATCCTGAAGCGACTCCTGATCCTGAACCGTGTCCTGATCCTGAACCGGGTCCTGATCCTGAACCGACTCCTGATCCTGAACCGAATCCTGATCCTGAACCGGGTCCTGATCTTCAACCAGGTCCTGATCCTGAACCAACTCCTGATCCTGAACCTGGTCCTGATCCTGAATCGGGTCCTGATCCTGAACCGACTCCTGATCCTGCACCCGGGTCCTGATCCTGAACCGGGTCCTGATGCTGAACCAACTTCTGATCCTGAACCAACTCCTGATCTTGAACCGGGTACTGATCCTGAACTGGGTCATGATCCTGAACTGCATACTGACCTGAACTGGGTCCTGATCCTGAATCGGATCCTGATCCTGAAATAAGTCCTCATCCTTCACCAGATCCTAATCCTGAACTTGATCTTAATCTGAACTGTGACCTGATTCTGAACCAACTCCTGAACCTGAATCGGGTCCTGATCCTGAACTAACTCCTGAGCCTGAACCGGGTCCTGATCCTGAACCAACTCCTGATACTGAACCGACTCCTGATCCTGAACCGGGTCCTGATCCTGACCCGGGTCCTGATCCTGACCAACTCCTGATCCTGAACCGACTCCTGATCCTGCACCGGATCCTGATCCTGAATTGGGTCCTGATCATGAACCAACTCCTGATCTTGAACCGGGTACTGATCCTGAAATGAGTCCTGATTCTGCACCAGATCCTAATCCTGAACTGGATCCTGATCTGAACTGGGCCCTCATCCTGAGTCAACTCCTGAACCTGAATCGGGTCCCGATCCTGAACCAAATCCTGATCCTGAAACAACTCCTGAACCTGAACCGGTTCCTGATCCTGAACCGACTCCTGATCCTGAACCAGATCCTGACCTTAACCGGCTCCTGATCCTGAACCGGATCCTGAACTGGGTCCTGATCCTGAACCGGATCCTGATCCTGAACCAACTCCTGATCCTGAACCGGGTCCTGATCCTGACCAACTCCTGGTCCAGAACCGGATCGTGATCCTGAAACGGGTCCTGATCCTGAACCGGATCCTGATGCGAACTGGGTCCTGATCCTGAACCAACTCCTGAACCTGAACCGGATCCTGATGTGAACTGGGTCCTGATCCTGACCAACTCCTTATCCCGAACCGGATCTGATGTGAACTGGGTCCTGATCCTGAACCAACTCCTGATCCTGAACTGAATCGTGATCCTGAACCGGGTCCTGATCTTGAACCGGGTCCTGATCCTGAACCGACTCCTGAACCTGAACCGACTCCTGATCCTGAACCGGGTCCTGATCTTGAACCGTGTCCTGATCCTGAACCAACTCCTGATCCTGAACCTGGTCCTGATCCTGAACCGGGACCTGATCCTGAACCAACTCCTGATCCTGAACCGGGTCCTGATCCTGAACCGACTCCTGATCCTGAACCGGGTCCTGATCCCGAACCAAGTCCTGATCCTCAACCGACTCCTAATCCTGAACCGGGTCCTGATCCTGAACCGACACTTGATCCTGAACCAGGTCCTGATGCTGACCAACTCCTGATCCTGAACCGACTCCTGATCCTGCACCGGATCCTGATCCTGAATTGGGTCCTGATACTGAACCAACTCCTGATCTTGAACCGGGTCCTGATCCTGAACCGGGTCCTGATCCTGAACCAACTCCTGATCCTGAACCGGGTCCTGATTCTGAACCGGGTCCTGATCCTGAACCGACTCCTGATCCTGAACCATGTCCTGATCCTGACCAACTCCTGATCCTGAACCGACTCCTGATCCTGCACCGGATCCTGATCATGAATTTGGTCCTGATCCTGAACCAACTCCTGATCTTGAACCCGGAACTGATCCTGAAATGAGTCCTGATCCTGCACCTGATCCTGATCTGAACTGGGTTCTCGTCCTGAACCAACTCCTGAACCTGAATCGTGTCCTGACCATGAACCAACTCCTGATCCTGGAGCAACTCCTGATCCTGAACCAACTCCTGATCCTGAACCAACTCTTGATAATGAAACGGATCCTGATCCTGAACCGGGTCCTGACCCTGAACCGGATCCTGATCATGAACGAATGCCTGGTAATGAAACGGGTCCTGATCCTGAAGCAAATCTTGATCCTGAACCGGGTCCGGATCCTGACCAACACCTGATCCTGAACCAACTCCTGATCCTGAACTGAATCCTGATCCTGAACCAACACCTGATCCTGAACCGACTCCTGTTCCTGCACCGGGTACTGATCCTGAATTGGGTCCTGATCCTGATCCAACTCCTGATCTTGAACCGGGTCCTGATCCTGAACCGGATCCTGATCCTGAACCAACTCCTGATCCTGAACCAACTCCTGATCCTGAACCGGGTCCTGATCTTGACCAACTCCTGATCCTGAACCGGATCGTGATCCTGAACCGGGTCCTGATCCTGAACCGGATCCTGATGTGAACTGGGTCCTGATCCTGAACCAACTCCTGAACCTGAACCGGATCCTGATGTGAACTGGGTCCTGATCCTGACCAACTCCTTATCCAAAACTGGATCCTGATGTGAACTGGGTCCTGATCCTGAACCAACTCCTGATCCTGAACGGGATCGTGATCATGAACCGTGTCTTGACCCTGAACCGGGTCCTGATCCTGATCCAACTCCTGATCCTGAACCGGTTCCTGATCCTGAACCGGGTCCTGATCCTGAACCAACTCCTGATCCTGCACCGACTCCTAATACTGAACCGGGTCCTGATCCTGAACCGGGTCCTGATCCTGAACCGTGTCCTGGTCATGAACTAACTCCTGGTAATGAAACGGGTCCTGATCCTGAACCAACGCTTGAACCTGAACCGGGTCCTGAACCTGAACCGGGTCCTGATCCTGAACTGGGTCCTTATTCTGAACCGTGTCCTGATCCTGAACCGAATCCTGATCCTGAACCTGGTCCTGATCCTGAACCAACTCCTGATCCTGAAGCGACTCCTGATCCTGAACCGTGTCCTGATCCTGAACCGGGTCCTGATCCTGAACCGACTCCTGATCCTGAACCGAATCCTGATCCTGAACCGGGTCCTGATCTTCAACCAGGTCCTGATCCTGAACCAACTCCTGATCCTGAACCTGGTCCTGATCCTGAATCGGGTCCTGATCCTGAACCGACTCCTGATCCTGCACCCGGGTCCTGATCCTGAACCGGGTCCTGATGCTGAACCAACTTCTGATCCTGAACCAACTCCTGATCTTGAACCGGGTACTGATCCTGAACTGGGTCATGATCCTGAACTGCATACTGACCTGAACTGGGTCCTGATCCTGAATCGGATCCTGATCCTGAAATAAGTCCTCATCCTTCACCAGATCCTAATCCTGAACTTGATCTTAATCTGTACTGTGACCTGATTCTGAACCAACTCCTGAACCTGAATCGGGTCCTGATCCTGAACTAACTCCTGAGCCTGAACCGGGTCCTGATCCTGAACCAACTCCTGATACTGAACCGACTCCTGATCCTGAACCGGGTCCTGATCCTGACCCGGGTCCTGATCCTGACCAACTCCTGATCCTGAACCGACTCCTGATCCTGCACCGGATCCTGATCCTGAATTGGGTCCTGATCATGAACCAACTCCTGATCTTGAACCGGGTACTGATCCTGAAATGAGTCCTGATTCTGCACCAGATCCTAATCCTGAACTGGATCCTGATCTGAACTGGGCCCTCATCCTGAGTCAACTCCTGAACCTGAATCGGGTCCCGATCCTGAACCAAATCCTGATCCTGAAACAACTCCTGAACCTGAACCGGTTCCTGATCCTGAACCGACTCCTGATCCTGAACAGGATCCTGATCCTGAACCAGATCCTGACCTTAACCGGCTCCTGATCCTGAACCGGATCCTGAACTGGGTCCTGATCCTGAACCGGATCCTGATCCTGAACCAACTCCTGATCCTGAACCGGGTCCTGATCCTGACCAACTCCTGGTCCAGAACCGGATCGTGATCCTGAAACGGGTCCTGATCCTGAACCGGATCCTGATGCGAACTGGGTCCTGATCCTGAACCAACTCCTGAACCTGAACCGGATCCTGATGTGAACTGGGTCCTGATCCTGACCAACTCCTTATCCCGAACCGGATCTGATGTGAACTGGGTCCTGATCCTGAACCAACTCCTGATCCTGAACTGAATCGTGATCCTGAACCGGGTCCTGATCTTGAACCGGGTCCTGATCCTGAACCGACTCCTGATCCTGAACCGACTCCTGATCCTGAACCGGGTCCTGATCTTGAACCGTGTCCTGATCCTGAACCAACTCCTGATCCTGAACCTGGTCCTGATCCTGAACCGGGATCTGATCCTGAACCAACTCCTGATCCTGAACCGGGTCCTGATCCTGAACCGACTCCTGATCCTGAACCGGGTCCTGATCCCGAACCAAGTCCTGATCCTCAACCGACTCCTAATCCTGAACCGGGTCCTGATCCTGAACCGACACTTGATCCTGAACCAGGTCCTGATGCTGACCAACTCCTGATCCTGAACCGACTCCTGGTCCTGCACCGGATCCTGATCCTGAATTGGGTCCTGATACTGAACCAACTCCTGATCTTGAACCGGGTCCTGATCCTGAACCGGGTCCTGATCCTGAACCAACTCCTGATCCTGAACCGGGTCCTGATTCTGAACCGGGTCCTGATCCTGAACCGACTCCTGATCCTGAACCGTGTCCTGATCCTGACCAACTCCTGATCCTGAACCGACTCCTGATCCTGCACCGGATCCTGATCATGAATTTGGTCCTGATCCTGAACCAACTCCTGATCTTGAACCCGGAACTGATCCTGAAATGAGTCCTGATCCTGCACCTGATCCTGATCTGAACTGGGTTCTCGTCCTGAACCAACTCCTGAACCTGAATCGTGTCCTGATCATGAACCAACTCCTGATCCTGGAGCAACTCCTGATCCTGAACCAACTCCTGATCCTGAACCAACTCTTGATAATGAAACGGATCCTGATCCTGAACCGGGTCCTGACCCTGAACCGGATCCTGATCATGAACGAATGCCTGGTAATGAAACGGGTCCTGATCCTGAAGCAAATCTTGATCCTGAACCGGGTCCGGATCCTGACCAACACCTGATCCTGAACCAACTCTTGATCCTGAACTGAATCCTGATCCTGAACCAACACCTGATCCTGAACCGACTCCTGTTCCTGCACCGGGTACTGATCCTGAATTGGGTCCTGATCCTGATCCAACTCCTGATCTTGAACCGGGTCCTGATCCTGAACCGGATCCTGATCCTGAACCAACTCCTGATCCTGAACCAACTCCTGATCCTGAACCGGGTCCTGATCTTGACCAACTCCTGATCCTGAACCGGATCGTGATCCTGAACCGGGTCCTGATCCTGAACCGGATCCTGATGTGAACTGGGTCCTGATCCTGAACCAACTCCTGAACCTGAACCGGATCCTGATGTGAACTGGGTCCTGATCCTGACCAACTCCTTATCCAGAACTGGATCCTGATGTGAACTGGGTCCTGATCCTGAACCAACTCCTGATCCTGAACGGGATCGTGATCATGAACCGTGTCTTGACCCTGAACCGGGTCCTGATCCTGCCCAACTCCTGATCCTGAACCGACTCCTGACCTTGCACAGGATCCTGATCCTGAATTGGGTCCTGATCCTGAACCAACTCCTGATCTTGAACCGGGTCCTGATCCTGAACCGGGTCCTGATCCTGAGCCAACTCCTGATCTTGAACCGGGAACTGATCCTGAAATGAGTCCTGATCCTGCACCAGATCCTGATCTGAACCGGGACCTGATCCTGAACCGACTCCTGAACCTGAACCGGGTCCTGATCCTGAACTGGAACCTTATGCTGAACCGGGTCCTGATCCTGAACCGAATCCTGATCCTGAACCTTGTCCTGATCCTGAACCAACTCCTGATCCTGAAGCGACTCCTGATCCTGAACCGTGTCCTGATCCTGAACCGGGTCCTGATCCTGAACCGACTCCTGATCCTGAACCGACTCCTGATCCTGAACCGGGTCCTGATCTTGAACCGTGTCCTGATCCTGAACCAACTCCTGATCCTGAACCTGGTCCTGATCCTGAATCGGTTCCTGATCCTGAACCAACTCCTGATCCTGAACCGGGTCCTGATCATGAACTGGGTCTTGATCCTGAACCGGATCCTAATCCTGAAATGCGTCCTGATCCTGAACCGGGTCCTGATACTGAACCAACTCCTGATCCTGAACCAACTCATGATCCTGAACCGGGTCCTGATCCTGAACTGAATGTTCATCCTGAACCGGATCCTGACCCAAACCGGGTCCTGATCCTGAACCGGATCCTGATCCTGAACCGGGTCCTGATCCTGACCAACTCCTGATCCTCAACCAACTCCTGATCCTGAACCGGATCGTGATCCTGAACCGGGTCCTGATCCTGAAATGAGTCCTGATCCTGAACGAACTCCTGATCCTGAACCAGGTCCTGATCCTGAACTGGGTCCTGATCCTGAACCAACTCCTGATCCTGAACAGGGTGCTGATCCTGAACCAACTCCTGATCCTGAAACAAATCCAGATCCTGAACGGAGTCCTTATCCTGAACGGGGTCCTGATCCTGAACCGACTCCTGATCCAGCACCCGGGTCCTGATCCTGAACCGGGTCCTGATGCTGAACCAACTCCTGATCCTGAACCAACTCCTGATCTTGAACCGGGTACTGATCCTGAACTGGGTCATGATCCTGAACTGCATACTGACCTGAACTGGGTCCTGATCCTGAATCGGATCCTGATCCTGAAATAAGTCCTCATCCTTCACCAGATCCTAATCCTGAACTGGATCATAATCTGAACTGTGTCCTGATTCTGAACCAACTCCTGAACCTGAATCGGGTCCTGATCCTGAACTAACTCCTGAGCCTGAACCGGGTCCTGATCCTGAACCAACTCCTGATACTGAACCGACTCCTGATCCTGAACCGGGTCCTGATCCTGACCCGGGTCCTGATCCTGACCAACTCCTGATCCTGAACCGACTCCTGATCCTGCACCGGATCCTGATCCTGAATTGGGTCCTGATCATGAACCAACTCCTGATCTTGAACCGGGTACTGATCCTGAAATGAGTCCTGATTCTGCACCAGATCCTAATCCTGAACTGGATCCTGATCTGAACTGGGCCCTCATCCTGAATCAACTCCTGAACCTGAATCGGGTCCCGATCCTGAACCAAATCCTGATCCTGAAACAACTCCTGAACCTGAACCGGTTCCTGATCCTGAACCGACTCCTGATCCTGAACCGGATCCTGATCCTGAACCAGATCCTGACCTTAACCGGCTCCTGATCCTGAACCGGATCCTGAACTGGGTCCTGATCCTGAACCGGATCCTGATCCTGAACCAACTCCTGATCCTGAACCGGGTCCGGATCCTGACCAACTCCTGGTCCTGAACCGGATCGTGATCCTGAAACGGGTCCTGATCCTGAACCGGATCCTGATGCGAACTGGGTCCTGATCCTGAACCAACTCCTGAACCTGAACCGGATCCTCATGTGAACTGGGTCCTGATCCTGACCAGCTCCTTATCCCGAACCGGATCTGATGTGAACTGGGTCCTGATCCTGAACCAACTCCTGATCCTGAACTGAATCGTGATCCTGAACCGGGTCCTGATCTTGAACCGGGTCCTGATCCTGAACCGACTCCTGATCCTGAACCGACTCCTGATCCTGAACCGGGTCCTGATCTTGAACCGTGTCCTGATCCTGAACCAACTCCTGATCCTGAACCTGGTCCTGATCCTGAACCGGGACCTGATCCTGAACCAACTCCTGATCCTGAACCGGGTCCTGATCCTGAACCGACTCCTGATCCTGAACCGGGTCCTGATCCCGAACCAAGTCCTGATCCTGAACCGACTCCTAATCCTGAACCGGGTCCTGATCCTGAACCGACACTTGATCCTGAACCAGGTCCTGATGCTGACCAACTCCTGATCCTGAACCGACTCCTGATCCTGCACCGGATCCTGATCCTGAATTGGGTCCTGATACAGAACCAACTCCTGATCTTGAACCGGGTCCTGATCCTGAACCGGGTCCTGATCCTGAACCAACTCCTGATCCTGAACCGGGTCCTGATTCTGAACCGGGTCCTGATCCTGAACCGACTCCTGATCCTGAACCGTGTCCTGATCCTGACCAACTCCTGATCCTGAACCGACTCCTGATCCTGCACCGGATCCTGATCCTGAATTTGGTCCTGATCCTGAACCAACTCCTGATCTTGAACCGGGTCCTGATCCTGAACCGAGTCCTGATCCTGAACCAACTCCTGATCTTGAACCCGGAACTGATCCTGAAATGAGTCCTGATCCTGCACCTGATCCTGATCTGAACTGGGTTCTCATCCTGAACCAACTCCTGAACCTGAATCGTGTCCTGATCATGAACCAACTCCTGATCCTGGAGCAACTCCTGATCCTGAACCAACTCCTGATCCTGAACCAACTCTTGATAATGAAACGGATCCTGATCCTGAACCGGGTCCTGACCCTGAACCGGATCCTGATCATGAACTAATGCCTGGTAATGAAACGGGTGCTGGTCCTGAAGCAAATCTTGATCCTGAACCGGGTCCGGATCCTGACCAACACCTGATCCTGAACCAACTCCTGATCCTGAACTGAGTCCTGATCCCGAACCGGGTCCTGACCCTGAACCGACTCCTGTTCCTGCACCGGGTACTGATCCTGAATTGGGTCCTGATCCTGATCCAACTCCTGATCTTGAACCGGGTCCTGATCCTGAACCGGATCCTGATCCTGAACCAACTCCTGATCCTGAACCAACTCCTGATCCTGAACCGGGTCCTGATCTTGACCAACTCCTGATCCTGAACCGGATCGTGATCCTGAACCGGGTCCTGATCCTGAACCGGATCCTGATGTGAACTGGGTCCTGATCCTGAACCAACTCCTGAACCTGAACCGGATCCTGATGTGAACTGGGTCCTGATCCTGACCAACTCCTTATCCAGAACCGGATCCTGATGTGAACTGGGTCCTGATCCTGAACCAACTCCTGATCCTGAACCGGATCGTGATCATGAACCGTGTCTTGACCCTGAACCGGGTCCTGATCCTGATCCAACTCTTGATCCTGAACCGGTTCCTGATCCTGAACCGGGTCCTGATCCTGAACCAACTCCTGATCCTGCACCGACTCCTAATCCTGAACCGGGTCCTGATCCTGAACCGGGTCCTGATCCTGAACCGTGTCCTGATCCTGCCCAACTCCTGACCTGAACCGACTCCTGACTTTGCACAGGATCCTGATCCTGAATTGGGTCCTGATCCTGAACCAACTCCTGATCTTGAACCGGGTCCTGATCCTGAACCGGGTCCTGATCCTGAACCAACTCCTGATCTTGAACCGGGATCTGATCCTGAAATGAGTCCTGATCCTGCACCAGATCCTGATCTGAACTGGGTTCTCATCCTGAACCAACTCCTGAAACTGAATCGACTCCTGATCCTGAACCGGGACCTGATCCTGAACCGACTCCTGAACCTGAACCGGGTCCTGATCCTGATCTGGGTCCTTAATCTGAACCGTGTCCTGATCCTGAACCGAATCCTGATCCTGAACCTGGTCCTGATCCTGAACCAACTCCTGATCCTGAAGCGACTCCTGATCCTGAACCGTGTCCTGATCCTGAACCGGGTCCTGATCCTGAACCGACTCCTGATCCTGAACCGACTCCTGATCCTGAACCGGGTCCTGATCTTCAACCAGGTCCTGATCCTGAACCAACTCCTGATCCTGAACCTGGTCCTGATCCTGAATCGGGTCCTGATCCTGAACCGACTCCTGATCCTGCACCCGGGTCCTGATCCTGAACCGGGTCCTGATGCTGAACCAACTCCTGATCCTGAACCAACTCCTGATCTTGAACCGGGTACTGATCCTGAACTGGGTCATGATCCTGAACTGCATACTGACCTGAACTGTGTCCTGATCCTGAATCGGATCCTGATCCTGAAATAAGTCCTCATCCTTCACCAGATCCTAATCCTGAACTGGATCATAATCTGAACTGTGTCCTGATTCTGAACCAACTCCTGAACCTGAATCGGGTCCTGATCCTGAACTAACTCCTGAGCCTGAACCGGGTCCTGATCCTGAACCAACTCCTGATACTGAACCGACTCCTGATCCTGAACCGGTTCCTGATCCTGACCCGGGTCCTGATCCTGACCAACTCCTGATCCTGAACCGACTCCTGATCCTGCACCGGATCCTGATCCTGAATTGGGTCCTGATCATGAACCAACTCCTGATCTTGAACCGGGTACTGATCCTGAAATGAGTCCTGATTCTGCACCAGATCCTAATCCTGAACTGGATCATGATCTGAACTGGGCCCTCATCCTGAATCAACTCCTGAACCTGAATCGGGTCCCGATCCTGAACCAAATCCTGATCCTGAAACAACTCCTGAATCTGAACCGGGTCCGGATCCTGACCAACACCTGATCCTGAACCAACACCTGATCCTGAACTGAGTCCTGATCCCGAACCGGGTCCTGACCCTGAACCGACTCCTGTTCCTGCACCGGGTACTGATCCTGAATTGGGTCCTGATCCTGATCCAACTCCTGATCTTGAACCGGGTCCTGATCCTGAACCGGATCCTGATCCTGAACCAACTCCTGATCCTGAACCAACTCCTGATCCTGAACCGTGTCCTGATCCTGACCAACTCCTGATACTGAACCGACTCCTGATTCTGCACCGGATCCTGATCCTGAATTTGGTCCTGATCCTGAACCAAATCCTGATCTTGAACCGGGTCCTGATCCTGAACCGAGTCCTGATCCTGAACCAACTCCTGATCTTGAACCCGGAACTGATCCTGAAATGAGTCCTGATCCTGCACCAGATCCTGATCTGAACTGGGTTCTCATCCTGAACCAACTCCTGAACCTGAATCGTGTCCTGATCATGAACCAACTCCTGATCCTGGAGCAACTCCTGATCCTGAACCAACTCCTGATCCTGAACCAACTCTTGATAATGAAACGGATCCTGATCCTGAACCGGGTCCTGAACCTGAACCGGATCCTGATCATGAACTAACACCTGGTAATGAAACGGGTCCTGATCCTGAACCAACGCTTGAACCTGAACCGGGTCCTGATCCTGAACCGGATCCTGATCCTGAACTGGATCCTGATCTGAACTGGGTCCTGATACTGAAGCAAATCTTGATCCCGAACCGGGTCCTGACCCTGAACCGACTCCTGTTCTTGCACCGGGTACTGATCCTGAATTGGGTCCTGATCCTGAACCAACTCCTGATCCTGAACCGGATCGTGATCATGAAACGTGTCTTGACCCTGAACCGGGTCCTGATCTTGATCCAACTCCTGATCCTGAACCGGTTCCTGATCCTGAACCGGGTCTTGATCCTGAACCAACTCCTGATCCTGCACCGACTCCTAATCCTGAACCGGGTCCTGATCCTGAACCGGGTCCTGATCCTGAACCGGGTCCTGATCCTGAACCGTGTCCTGATCCTGCCCAACTACTGACCTGAACTGACTCCTGACCTTGCACAGGATCCTGATCTTGAATTGGGTCCTGATACTGAACCTACTCCTGATCTTGAACCGGGTCCTGATCCTGAACCGGGTCCTGTTCCTGAACTGACTCCTGACACTGAACCATGTCCTGATCCTGACCAACTCCTTATCCTGAACCGACTCCTGATCTTACACCAGATCCTGATCCTGAATTGGGTCCTGATACTGAACCAACTCCTGATCTTGAACGGGCTCCGGATCCTGAACCGACTCCTGATCCTGAACCGGATCCTGAACCGGTTCCTGATCCTGAACCGGATCCTGATCTTGAACCGGATCCTGACCTGGGTCCTGATCCTGAATCGGATCCTGATGTGACCTGGGTCCTTTTCCTGAACCAACTCCTGATCCTGAACCGGGTCCTGATCCTGACCAACTCCTGATCTGATCCGGATCGTGACCCTGAACAGGGTCCTGATCCTGAACCGGATCCTGATGTGTACTGGGTCCTGATCCTGAACCAACTCCTGAACCTGCACCGGATCCTGATGTGAACTGGTTCCTGATCCTGACCAACTCCTTATCCCGAACCGGATCTGATGTGAACTGGGTCCTGATCCTGACCCAACTCCTGATCCTGAACCGAATCGTGATCATGAACCGTGTCTTGACCCTGAACCGGGTCCTGATCCTGAACCGGGTCCTGATCCTGAACCAACTCCTGATACTGAACCAGGTCCTGATCCTGAACCGGGACCTGATCCGGAATCGACTCCTGATCCTGAACCGTGTCCTGATCCTGACCAAATCCTGATCCTGAACCGACTCCTGATCCTGCACAGGATCCTGATCCTGAATTGGGTCCTGATCCTGAACCAACTCCTGATCTTGAACCGGGTCCTGAACCTGAACCGTGTCCTGATCCTGAACCAACTCCTGATCTTGAACCGGGAACTGATCCTGAAATGAGTCCTGATCCTGCACCAGATCCTGATCTGAACTGGGTTCTCATCCTGAACCAACACCTGAAACTGAATCGACTCCTGATCCTGAACCGGGACCTCTTCCTGAACCAACTGCTGATCCTGAACCGGGTCCTGATCCTGAACTGGGTCCTTTTCCGGAACTGGGTCCTGATCCTGAACCGGATCCTGATCCTGAACCTGGTCCTGATCCTGAACCAACTCCTGATCCTGAAGCGACTCCTGATCCTGAACCGGGTCCTGAACCGACTCCTGATCCTGAACCGGGTCCTGATCCCGAACCAAGTCCTGATCCTGAACCGACTCCTAATTCTGAACCGGGTCCTGATCCTGAACTGGGTCCTGATCCTGAACCGGGTGCTGTTCCTGAACCGACACTTGATCCTGAACCAGGTCCTGATGCTGACCAACTCCTGATCCTGAACCGACTCCTGATCCTGCACCGGATCCTGATCCTGAATTGGGTCCTGATACTGAACCAACTCCTGATCTTGAACTGGGTCCTGATCCTGAACCTGGTCCTGATCCTGAACCAACTCCTGATCCTGAACCGGGTCCTGATTCTGAACCGGGTCCTGATCCTGAACCGACTCGTGATCCTGAACCGTGTCCTGATCCTGACCAACTCCTGATCCTGAACCGACTCCTGATCCTGCACAAGATCCTGATCCTGAATTGGGTCCTGATCCTGAACCAACTCCTGATCTTGAACCGGGTCCTGATCCTGAACCGAGTCCTGATCCTGAACCAACTCCTGATCTTGAACCCGGAACTGATCCTGAAATTAGTCCTGATCCTGCACCAGATCCTGATCTGAACTGGGTTCTCATCCTGAACCAACTCCTGAACCTGAATCGTGTCCTGATCATGAACCAACTCCTGATCCTGGAGCAACTCCTGATCCTGAACCAACTCCTGATCCTGAACCAACTCTTGATAATGAAACGGATCCTGATCCTGAACCGGGTCCTGACCCTGAACCGGATCCTGGTCATGAACTAACACCTGGTAATGAAACGGGTCCTGATCCTGAACCAACGCTTGAACCTGAACCGGGTCCTGATCCTGAACCGGATCCAGATCCTGAACTGGATCCTGATCTGAACTGGGTCCTGATCCTGAAGCAAATCTTGATCCTGAACCGGGTCCGGATCCTGACCAACACCTGATCCTGGACCAACTCCTGATCCTGAACTGAGTCCTGATCCCGAACCGGGTCCTGAACCTGAACCGACTCCTGTTCCTGCACCGGGTACTGATCCTGAATTGGGTCCTGATCCTGATCCAACTCCTGATCTTGAACCGGGTCCTGATCCTGAACCGGATCCTGATCCTGAACCAACTCCTGATCCGGAACCAACTCCTGATCCTGAACCGGGTCTTGATCTTGACCAACTCCTGATCCTGAACCGGATCGTGATCCTGAACCGGGTCCTGATCCTGAACAGGATCCTGATGTGAACTGGGTCCTGATCCTGAACCAACTCCTGAACCTGAACCGGATCCTGATGTGAACTGGGTCCTGATCCTGAACCAACTCCTGATCCTGAACCGGATCGTGATCATCAAACGTGTCTTGACCCTGAACCGGGTCCTGATCCTGATCCAACTCCTGATCCTGAACCGGTTCCTGATCCTGAACCGGGTCCTGATCCTGAACCAACTCCTGATCCTGCACCGACTCCTAATCCTGAACCGGGTCCTGATCCTGAACCGGGTCCTGATCCTGAACCGTGTCCTGATCCTGCTCAACTCCTGACCTGAACCGACTCCTGACCTTGCACAGGATCCTGATCCTGAATTGGGTCCTGATCCTGAACCTACTCCTAATCTTGAACCGGGTCCTGATCCTGAACCGGGTCCTGATCCTGAACCAACTCCTGATCTTGAACCGGGAACTGATCCTGAAATGAGTCCTGATCCTGCACCAGATCCTGATCTGAACTGGGTTCTCATCCTGAACCAACTCCTGAAACTGAATCGACTCCTGATCCTGAACCGGGACCTGATCCTGAACCGACTCCTGAACCTCAACCGGGTCCTGATCCTGAACGGGTTCCTTATTCTGAACAGTGTCCTGACCCTGAACCGAATCCTGAGCCTGAACCTGGTCCTGATCCTGAACCAACTCCTGATCCTGAAGCGACTCCTGATCCTGAACCGTGTCCTGATCCTGAACCGGGTCCTGGTCCTGAACCGACTCCTGATCCTGAACCGACTCCTGATCCTGAACCGCGTCCTGATCTTGAACCAGGTCCTGATCCTGAACCAACTCCTGATCCTGAACCTGGTCCTGATCCTGAATCGGGTCCTGATCCTGAACCAACTCCTGATCCTGAACCGGGTCCTGATAATGAACTGGATCTTGATCCTGAACCGGAACCTAGTCCTGAAATGCGTCCTGATCCTAAACCGTGTCCTGATACTGAACCAACTCCTGATCCTGAACCAACTCATGATGCTGAACCGGGTCCTGATCCTGAACTGGATCTTCAGCCTGAACCGGATCCTGACCTGAACCGGGTCCTGATCCTGAACCGGATCCTGATCCTGAACCGGGTCCTGATCCTGACCAACTCCTGATCCTCAACCAACTCCTGATCCTGAACCGGATCGTGATCCTGAACCGGGTCCTGATCCTGAACCGGGTCCTGATCCTGAAATGAGTCCTGATCCTGAACGAACTCCTGATCCTGAACCATGTCCTGATCCTGAAATGGGTCCTGATCCTGAACCAACTCCTGATCCTGAACAGGGTGCTGATCCTGAACCAACTCCTGATCCTGAACCAACTCCAGATCCTGAACGGGGTCCTGATCCTGAACGGGGTCCTGATCCTGAACCGACTCCTGATCCTGCACCGGGTCCTGATCCTGAACCAGATCCTGACCTTAACCGGCTCCTGATCCTGAACCGGATCCTGAACTGGGTCCTGATCCTGAACCGGATCCTGATCCTGAACCAACTCCTGATCCTGAACCGGGTCCGGATCCTGACCAACTCCTGGTCCTGAACCGGATCGTGATCCTGAAACGGGTCCTGATCCTGAACCGGATCCTGATGCGAACTGGGTCCTGATCCTGAACCAACTCCTGAACCTGAACCGGATCCTCATGTGAACTGGGTCCTGATCCTGACCAACTCCTTATCCCGAACCGGATCTGATGTGAACTGGGTCCTGATCCTGAACCAACTCCTGATCCTGAACTGAATCGTGATCCTGAACCGGGTCCTGATCTTGAACCGGGTCCTGATCCTGAACCGACTCCTGATCCTGAACCGACTCCTGATCCTGAACCGGGTCCTGATCTTGAACCGTGTCCTGATCCTGAACCAACTCCTGATCCTGAACCTGGTCCTGATCCTGAACCGGGACCTGATCCTGAACCAACTCCTGATCCTGAACCGGGTCCTGATCCTGAACCGACTCCTGATCCTGAACCGGGTCCTGATCCCGAACCAAGTCCTGATCCTGAACCGACTCCTAATCCTGAACCGGGTCCTGATCCTGAACCGACACTTGATCCTGAACCAGGCCCTGATGCTGACCAACTCCTGATCCTGAACCGACTCCTGATCCTGCACCGGATCCTGATCCTTAATTGGGTCCTGATACAGAACCAACTCCTGATCTTGAACCGGGTCCTGATCCTGAACCGGGTCCTGATCCTGAACCAACTCCTGATCCTGAACCGGGTCCTGATTCTGAACCGGGTCCTGATCCTGAACCGACTCCTGATCCTGAACCGTGTCCTGATCCTGACCAACTCCTGATCCTGAACCGACTCCTGATCCTGCACCGGATCCTGATCCTGAATTTGGTCCTGATCCTGAACCAACTCCTGATCTTGAACCGGGTCCTGATCCTGAACCGAGTCCTGATCCTGAACCAACTCCTGATCTTGAACCCGGAACTGATCCTGAAATGAGTCCTGATCCTGCACCTGATCCTGATCTGAACTGGGTTCTCATCCTGAACCAACTCCTGAACCTGAATCGTGTCCTGATCATGAACCAACTCCTGATCCTGGAGCAACTCCTGATCCTGAACCAACTCCTGATCCTGAACCAACTCTTGATAATGAAACGGATCCTGATCCTGAACCGGGTCCTGACCCTGAACCGGATCCTGATCATGAACTAATGCCTGGTAATGAAACGGGTGCTGGTCCTGAAGCAAATCTTGATCCTGAACCGGGTCCGGATCCTGACCAACACCTGATCCTGAACCAACTCCTGATCCTGAACTGAGTCCTGATCCCGAACCGGGTCCTGACCCTGAACCGACTCCTGTTCCTGCACCGGGTACTGATCCTGAATTGGGTCCTGATCCTGATCCAACTCCTGATCTTGAACCGGGTCCTGATCCTGAACCGGATCCTGATCCTGAACCAACTCCTGATCCTGAACCAACTCCTGATCCTGAACCGGGTCCTGATCTTGACCAACTCCTGATCCTGAACCGGATCGTGATCCTGAACCGGGTCCTGATCCTGAACCGGATCCTGATGTGAACTGGGTCCTGATCCTGAACCAACTCCTGAACCTGAACCGGATCCTGATGTGAACTGGGTCCTGATCCTGACCAACTCCTTATCCAGAACCGGATCCTGATGTGAACTGGGTCCTGATCCTGAACCAACTCCTGATCCTGAACCGGATCGTGATCATGAACCGTGTCTTGACCCTGAACCGGGTCCTGATCCTGATCCAACTCTTGATCCTGAACCGGTTCCTGATCCTGAACCGGGTCCTGATCCTGAACCAACTCCTGATCCTGCACCGACTCCTAATCCTGAACCGGGTCCTGATCCTGAACCGGGTCCTGATCCTGAACCGTGTCCTGATCCTGCCCAACTCCTGACCTGAACCGACTCCTGACTTTGCACAGGATCCTGATCCTGAATTGGGTCCTGATCCTGAACCAACTCCTGATCTTGAACCGGGTCCTGATCCTGAACCGGGTCCTGATCCTGAACCAACTCCTGATCTTGAACCGGGATCTGATCCTGAAATGAGTCCTGATCCTGCACCAGATCCTGATCTGAACTGGGTTCTCATCCTGAACCAACTCCTGAAACTGAATCGACTCCTGATCCTGAACCGGGACCTGATCCTGAACCGACTCCTGAACCTGAACCGGGTCCTGATCCTGATCTGGGTCCTTAATCTGAACCGTGTCCTGATCCTGAACCGAATCCTGATCCTGAACCTGGTCCTGATCCTGAACCAACTCCTGATCCTGAAGCGACTCCTGATCCTGAACCGTGTCCTGATCCTGAACCGGGTCCTGATCCTGAACCGACTCCTGATCCTGAACCGACTCCTGATCCTGAACCGGGTCCTGATCTTCAACCAGGTCCTGATCCTGAACCAACTCCTGATCCTGAACCTGGTCCTGATCCTGAATCGGGTCCTGATCCTGAACCGACTCCTGATCCTGCACCCGGGTCCTGATCCTGAACCGGGTCCTGATGCTGAACCAACTCCTGATCCTGAACCAACTCCTGATCTTGAACCGGGTACTGATCCTGAACTGGGTCATGATCCTGAACTGCATACTGACCTGAACTGGGTCCTGATCCTGAATCGGATCCTGATCCTGAAATAAGTCCTCATCCTTCACCAGATCCTAATCCTGAACTGGATCATAATCTGAACTGTGTCCTGATTCTGAACCAACTCCTGAACCTGAATCGGGTCCTGATCCTGAACTAACTCCTGAGCCTGAACCGGGTCCTGATCCTGAACCAACTCCTGATACTGAACCGACTCCTGATCCTGAACCGGTTCCTGATCCTGACCCGGGTCCTGATCCTGACCAACTCCTGATCCTGAACCGACTCCTGATCCTGCACCGGATCCTGATCCTGAATTGGGTCCTGATCATGAACCAACTCCTGATCTTGAACCGGGTACTGATCCTGAAATGAGTCCTGATTCTGCACCAGATCCTAATCCTGAACTGGATCATGATCTGAACTGGGCCCTCATCCTGAATCAACTCCTGAACCTGAATCGGGTCCCGATCCTGAACCAAATCCTGATCCTGAAACAACTCCTGAATCTGAACCGGGTCCGGATCCTGACCAACACCTGATCCTGAACCAACACCTGATCCTGAACTGAGTCCTGATCCCGAACCGGGTCCTGACCCTGAACCGACTCCTGTTCCTGCACCGGGTACTGATCCTGAATTGGGTCCTGATCCTGATCCAACTCCTGATCTTGAACCGGGTCCTGATCCTGAACCGGATCCTGATCCTGAACCAACTCCTGATCCTGAACCAACTCCTGATCCTGAACCGTGTCCTGATCCTGACCAACTCCTGATACTGAACCGACTCCTGATTCTGCACCGGATCCTGATCCTGAATTTGGTCCTGATCCTGAACCAAATCCTGATCTTGAACCGGGTCCTGATCCTGAACCGAGTCCTGATCCTGAACCAACTCCTGATCTTGAACCCGGAACTGATCCTGAAATGAGTCCTGATCCTGCACCAGATCCTGATCTGAACTGGGTTCTCATCCTGAACCAACTCCTGAACCTGAATCGTGTCCTGATCATGAACCAACTCCTGATCCTGGAGCAACTCCTGATCCTGAACCAACTCCTGATCCTGAACCAACTCTTGATAATGAAACGGATCCTGATCCTGAACCGGGTCCTGAACCTGAACCGGATCCTGATCATGAACTAACACCTGGTAATGAAACGGGTCCTGATCCTGAACCAACGCTTGAACCTGAACCGGGTCCTGATCCTGAACCGGATCCTGATCCTGAACTGGATCCTGATCTGAACTGGGTCCTGATACTGAAGCAAATCTTGATCCCGAACCGGGTCCTGACCCTGAACCGACTCCTGTTCTTGCACCGGGTACTGATCCTGAATTGGGTCCTGATCCTGAACCAACTCCTGATCCTGAACCGGATCGTGATCATGAAACGTGTCTTGACCCTGAACCGGGTCCTGATCTTGATCCAACTCCTGATCCTGAACCGGTTCCTGATCCTGAACCGGGTCTTGATCCTGAACCAACTCCTGATCCTGCACCGACTCCTAATCCTGAACCGGGTCCTGATCCTGAACCGGGTCCTGATCCTGAACCGGGTCCTGATCCTGAACCGTGTCCTGATCCTGCCCAACTACTGACCTGAACTGACTCCTGACCTTGCACAGGATCCTGATCTTGAATTGGGTCCTGATACTGAACCTACTCCTGATCTTGAACCGGGTCCTGATCCTGAACCGGGTCCTGTTCCTGAACTGACTCCTGACACTGAACCATGTCCTGATCCTGACCAACTCCTTATCCTGAACCGACTCCTGATCTTACACCAGATCCTGATCCTGAATTGGGTCCTGATACTGAACCAACTCCTGATCTTGAACGGGCTCCGGATCCTGAACCGACTCCTGATCCTGAACCGGATCCTGAACCGGTTCCTGATCCTGAACCGGATCCTGATCTTGAACCGGATCCTGACCTGGGTCCTGATCCTGAACCGGATCCTGATGTGACCTGGGTCCTTTTCCTGAACCAACTCCTGATCCTGAACCGGGTCCTGATCCTGACCAACTCCTGATCTGATCCGGATCGTGACCCTGAACAGGGTCCTGATCCTGAACCGGATCCTGATGTGTACTGGGTCCTGATCCTGAACCAACTCCTGAACCTGCACCGGATCCTGATGTGAACTGGTTCCTGATCCTGACCAACTCCTTATCCCGAACCGGATCTGATGTGAACTGGGTCCTGATCCTGACCCAACTCCTGATCCTGAACCGAATCGTGATCATGAACCGTGTCTTGACCCTGAACCGGGTCCTGATCCTGAACCGGGTCCTGATCCTGAACCAACTCCTGATACTGAACCAGGTCCTGATCCTGAACCGGGACCTGATCCGGAATCGACTCCTGATCCTGAACCGTGTCCTGATCCTGACCAAATCCTGATCCTGAACCGACTCCTGATCCTGCACAGGATCCTGATCCTGAATTGGGTCCTGATCCTGAACCAACTCCTGATCTTGAACCGGGTCCTGAACCTGAACCGTGTCCTGATCCTGAACCAACTCCTGATCTTGAACCGGGAACTGATCCTGAAATGAGTCCTGATCCTGCACCAGATCCTGATCTGAACTGGGTTCTCATCCTGAACCAACACCTGAAACTGAATCGACTCCTGATCCTGAACCGGGACCTCTTCCTGAACCAACTGCTGATCCTGAACCGGGTCCTGATCCTGAACTGGGTCCTTTTCCGGAACTGGGTCCTGATCCTGAACCGGATCCTGATCCTGAACCTGGTCCTGATCCTGAACCAACTCCTGATCCTGAAGCGACTCCTGATCCTGAACCGGGTCCTGAACCGACTCCTGATCCTGAACCGGGTCCTGATCCCGAACCAAGTCCTGATCCTGAACCGACTCCTAATTCTGAACCGGGTCCTGATCCTGAACTGGGTCCTGATCCTGAACCGGGTGCTGTTCCTGAACCGACACTTGATCCTGAACCAGGTCCTGATGCTGACCAACTCCTGATCCTGAACCGACTCCTGATCCTGCACCGGATCCTGATCCTGAATTGGGTCCTGATACTGAACCAACTCCTGATCTTGAACTGGGTCCTGATCCTGAACCTGGTCCTGATCCTGAACCAACTCCTGATCCTGAACCGGGTCCTGATTCTGAACCGGGTCCTGATCCTGAACCGACTCGTGATCCTGAACCGTGTCCTGATCCTGACCAACTCCTGATCCTGAACCGACTCCTGATCCTGCACAAGATCCTGATCCTGAATTGGGTCCTGATCCTGAACCAACTCCTGATCTTGAACCGGGTCCTGATCCTGAACCGAGTCCTGATCCTGAACCAACTCCTGATCTTGAACCCGGAACTGATCCTGAAATTAGTCCTGATCCTGCACCAGATCCTGATCTGAACTGGGTTCTCATCCTGAACCAACTCCTGAACCTGAATCGTGTCCTGATCATGAACCAACTCCTGATCCTGGAGCAACTCCTGATCCTGAACCAACTCCTGATCCTGAACCAACTCTTGATAATGAAACGGATCCTGATCCTGAACCGGGTCCTGACCCTGAACCGGATCCTGGTCATGAACTAACTCCTGGTAATGAAACGGGTCCTGATCCTGAACCAACGCTTGAACCTGAACCGGGTCCTGATCCTGAACCGGATCCAGATCCTGAACTGGATCCTGATCTGAACTGGGTCCTGATCCTGAAGCAAATCTTGATCCTGAACCGGGTCCGGATCCTGACCAACACCTGATCCTGGACCAACTCCTGATCCTGAAATGAGTCCTGATCCCGAACCGGGTCCTGAACCTGAACCGACTCCTGTTCCTGCACCGGGTACTGATCCTGAATTGGGTCCTGATCCTGATCCAACTCCTGATCTTGAACCGGGTCCTGATCCTGAACCGGATCCTGATCCTGAACCAACTCCTGATCCGGAACCAACTCCTGATCCTGAACCGGGTCTTGATCTTGACCAACTCCTGATCCTGAACCGGATCGTGATCCTGAACCGGGTCCTGATCCTGAACAGGATCCTGATGTGAACTGGGTCCTGATCCTGAACCAACTCCTGAACCTGAACCGGATCCTGATGTGAACTGGGTCCTGATCCTGAACCAACTCCTGATCCTGAACCGGATCGTGATCATCAAACGTGTCTTGACCCTGAACCGGGTCCTGATCCTGATCCAACTCCTGATCCTGAACCGGTTCCTGATCCTGAACCGGGTCCTGATCCTGAACCAACTCCTGATCCTGCACCGACTCCTAATCCTGAACCGGGTCCTGATCCTGAACCGGGTCCTGATCCTGAACCGTGTCCTGATCCTGCTCAACTCCTGACCTGAACCGACTCCTGACCTTGCACAGGATCCTGATCCTGAATTGGGTCCTGATCCTGAACCTACTCCTAATCTTGAACCGGGTCCTGATCCTGAACCGGGTCCTGATCCTGAACCAACTCCTGATCTTGAACCGGGAACTGATCCTGAAATGAGTCCTGATCCTGCACCAGATCCTGATCTGAACTGGGTTCTCATCCTGAACCAACTCCTGAAACTGAATCGACTCCTGATCCTGAACCGGGACCTGATCCTGAACCGACTCCTGAACCTCAACCGGGTCCTGATCCTGAACGGGTTCCTTATTCTGAACAGTGTCCTGACCCTGAACCGAATCCTGAGCCTGAACCTGGTCCTGATCCTGAACCAACTCCTGATCCTGAAGCGACTCCTGATCCTGAACCGTGTCCTGATCCTGAACCGGGTCCTGATCCTGAACCGACTCCTGATCCTGAACCGACTCCTGATCCTGAACCGCGTCCTGATCTTGAACCAGGTCCTGATCCTGAACCAACTCCTGATCCTGAACCTGGTCCTGATCCTGAATCGGGTCCTGATCCTGAACCAACTCCTGATCCTGAACCGGGTCCTGATAATGAACTGGATCTTGATCCTGAACCGGAACCTAGTCCTGAAATGCGTCCTGATCCTAAACCGTGTCCTGATACTGAACCAACTCCTGATCCTGAACCAACTCATGATGCTGAACCGGGTCCTGATCCTGAACTGGATCTTCAGCCTGAACCGGATCCTGACCTGAACCGGGTCCTGATCCTGAACCGGATCCTGATCCTGAACCGGGTCCTGATCCTGACCAACTCCTGATCCTCAACCAACTCCTGATCCTGAACCGGATCGTGATCCTGAACCGGGTCCTGATCCTGAACCGGGTCCTGATCCTGAAATGAGTCCTGATCCTGAACGAACTCCTGATCCTGAACCATGTCCTGATCCTGAAATGGGTCCTGATCCTGAACCAACTCCTGATCCTGAACAGGGTGCTGATCCTGAACCAACTCCTGATCCTGAACCAACTCCAGATCCTGAACGGGGTCCTGATCCTGAACGGGGTCCTGATCCTGAACCGACTCCTGATCCTGCACCGGGTCCTGATCCTGAACCGGGTCCTGATACTGAACCAACTCCTGATCCTGAACCAACTCCTGATCTTGAACCGGGTACTGATCCAAAACAGGGTCATGATCCTGAACTGGATCCTGACCTGAACTAGGTCCGGATCCTGAATCGGATCCTGATCCTGAAATAAGTCCTCATCCTTCACCAGATCCTAATCCTGAACTGGATCATAATCTGAACTGTGTCCTGATTTTGAACCAACTCCTGAACCTGAATCGGGTCCTGATCCTGAACCAACTCCTGACCCTGAACCGGGTCCTGATCCTGAAACAACTCCTGATCCTGAACCGGGTCCTGATCCTGAACCGGATCCTGATGTGAACTGGGTCCTGATCCTGAACCAACTCCTGAACCTGATCCGGATCCTGATGTGAACTGGGTCCTGATCCTGACCAACTCCTTAACCAGAACCGGATCCTGATGTGAACTGGGTCCTGATCATGAACCAACTCCTGATCCTGAACCGGATCGTGATCATGAACCGTGTCTTGACCCTGAACCGGGTCCTGATCCTGAACTAACTCCTGATCCTGAACCGGTTCCTGATCCTGAACCGGGTCCTGATCCTGAACCAACTCCTGATCCTGCACCGACTCCTAATCCTGAAACGGGTCCTGATCCTGAACCGGGTCCTGATCCTGAACCGGGTCCTGATCCTGCCCAACTCCTGATCCTGAACCGACTCCTGACCTTGCACAGGATCCTGATCCTGAATTGGGTCCTGATCCTGAACCAACTCCTGATCTTGAACCGGGTCCTGATCCTGAACCGGGTCCTGATCCTGAGCCAACTCCTGATCTTGAACCGGGAACTGATCCTGAAATGAGTCCTGATCCTGCACCAGATCCTGATCTGAACCGGGACCTGATCCTGAACCGACTCCTGAACCTGAACCGGGTCCTGATCCTGAACTGGGTCCTTATGCTGAACCGGGTCCTGATCCTGAACCGAATCCTGATCCTGAACCTTGTCCTGATCCTGAACCAACTCCTGATCCTGAAGCGACTCCTGATCCTGAACCGTGTCCTGATCCTGAACCGGGTCCTGATCCTGAACCGACTCCTGATCCTGAACCGACTCCTGATCCTGAACCGGGTCCTGATCTTGAACCGTGTCCTGATCCTGAACCAACTCCTGATCCTGAACCTGGTCCTGATCCTGAATCGGTTCCTGATCCTGAACCAACTCCTGATCCTGAACCGGGTCCTGATCATGAACTGGGTCTTGATCCTGAACCGGATCCTAATCCTGAAATGCGTCCTGATCCTGAACCGGGTCCTGATACTGAACCAACTCCTGATCCTGAACCAACTCATGATCCTGAACCGGGTCCTGATCCTGAACTGAATGTTCATCCTGAACCGGATCCTGACCCAAACCGGGTCCTGATCCTGAACCGGATCCTGATCCTGAACTGGGTCCTGATCCTGACCAACTCCTGATCCTCAACCAACTCCTGATCCTGAACCGGATCGTGATCCTGAACCGGGTCCTGATCCTGAACCGGGTCCTGATCCTGAAATGAGTCCTGATCCTGAACGAACTCCTGATCCTGAACCAGGTCCTGATCCTGAACTGGGTCCTGATCCTGAACCAACTCCTGATCCTGAACAGGGTGCTGATCCTGAACCAACTCCTGATCCTGAAACAACTCCAGATCCTGAACGGAGTCCTTATCCTGAACGGGGTCCTGATCCTGAACCGACTCCTGATCCAGCACCCGGGTCCTGATCCTGAACCGGGTCCTGATGCTGAACCAACTTCTGATCCTGAACCAACTCCTGATCTTGAACCGGGTACTGATCCTGAACTGGGTCATGATCCTGAACTGCATACTGACCTGAACTGGGTCCTGATCCTGAATCGGATCCTGATCCTGAAATAAGTCCTCATCCTTCACCAGATCCTAATCCTGAACTGGATCATAATCTGAACTGTGTCCTGATTCTGAACCAACTCCTGAACCTGAATCGGGTCCTGATCCTGAACTAACTCCTGAGCCTGAACCGGGTCCTGATCCTGAACCAACTCCTGATACTGAACCGACTCCTGATCCTGAACCGGGTCCTGATCCTGACCCGGGTCCTGATCCTGACCAACTCCTGATCCTGAACCGACTCCTGATCCTGCACCGGATCCTGATCCTGAATTGGGTCCTGATCATGAACCAACTCCTGATCTTGAACCGGGTACTGATCCTGAAATGAGTCCTGATTCTGCTCCAGATCCTAATCCTGAACTGGATCCTGATCTGAACTGGGCCCTCATCCTGAATCAACTCCTGAACCTGAATCGGGTCCCGATCCTGAACCAAATCCTGATCCTGAAACAACTCCTGAACCTGAACCGGTTCCTGATCCTGAACCGACTCCTGATCCTGAACCGGATCCTGATCCTGAACCAGATCCTGACCTTAACCGGCTCCTGATCCTGAACCGGATCCTGAACTGGGTCCTGATCCTGAACCGGATCCTGATCCTGAACCAACTCCTGATCCTGAACCGGGTCCTGATCCTGACCAACTCCTGGTCCAGAACCGGATCGTGATCCTGAAACGGGTCCTGATCCTGAACCGGATCCTGATGCGAACTAGGTCCTGATCCTGAACCAACTCCTGAACCTGAACCGGATCCTGATGTGAACTGGGTCCTGATCCTGACCAACTCCTTATCCCGAACCGGATCTGATGTGAACTGGGTCCTGATCCTGAACCAACTCCTGATCCTGAACTGAATCGTGATCCTGAACCGGGTCCTGATCTTGAACCGGGTCCTGATCCTGAACCGACTCCTGATCCTGAACCGACTCCTGATCCTGAACCGGGTCCTGATCTTGAACCGTGTCCTGATCCTGAACCAACTCCTGATCCTGAACCTGGTCCTGATCCTGAACCGGGACCTGATCCTGAACCAACTCCTGATCCTGAACCGGGTCCTGATCCTGAACCGACTCCTGATCCTGAACCGGGTCCTGATCCCGAACCAAGTCCTGATCCTCAACCGACTCCTAATCCTGAACCGGGTCCTGATCCTGAACCGACACTTGATCCTGAACCAGGTCCTGATGCTGACCAACTCCTGATCCTGAACCGACTCCTGATCCTGCACCGGATCCTGATCCTGAATTGGGTCCTGATACTGAACCAACTCCTGATCTTGAACCGGGTCCTGATCCTGAACCGGGTCCTGATCCTGAACCAACTCCTGATCCTGAACCGGGTCCTGATTCTGAACCGGGTCCTGATCCTGAACCGACTCCTGATCCTGAACCGTGTCCTGATCCTGACCAACTCCTGATCCTGAACCGACTCCTGATCCTGCACCGGATCCTGATCATGAATTTGGTCCTGATCCTGAACCAACTCCTGATCTTGAACCCGGAACTGATCCTGAAATGAGTCCTGATCCTGCACCTGATCCTGATCTGAACTGGGTTCTCGTCCTGAACCAACTCCTGAACCTGAATCGTGTCCTGATCATGAACCAACTCCTGATCCTGGAGCAACTCCTGATCCTGAACCAACTCCTGATCCTGAACCAACTCTTGATAATGAAACGGATCCTGATCCTGAACCGGGTCCAGACCCTGAACCGGATCCTGATCATGAACGAATGCCTGGTAATGAAACGGGTCCTGATCCTGAAGCAAATCTTGATCCTGGACCGGGTCCGGATCCTGACCAACACCTGATCCTGAACCAACTCCTGATCCTGAACTGAATCCTGATCCTGAACCAACACCTGATCCTGAACCGACTCCTGTTCCTGCACCGGGTACTGATCCTGAATTGGGTCCTGATCATGATCCAACTCCTGATCTTGAACCGGGTCCTGATCCTGAACCGGATCCTGATCCTGAACCAACTCCTGATCCTGAACCAACTCCTGATCCTGAACCGGGTCCTGATCTTGACCAACTCCTGATCCTGAACCGGATCGTGATCCTGAACCGGGTCCTGATCCTGAACCGGATCCTGATGTGAACTGGGTCCTGATCCTGAACCAACTCCTGAACCTGAACCGGATCCTGATGTGAACTGGGTCCTGATCCTGACCAACTCCTTATCCAGAACTGGATCCTGATGTGAACTGGGTCCTGATCCTGAACCAACTCCTGATCCTGAACGGGATCGTGATCATGAACCGTGTCTTGACCCTGAACCGGGTCCTGATCCTGATCCAACTCCTGATCCTGAACCGGTTCCTGATCCTGAACCGGGTCCTGATCCTGAACCAACTCCTGATCCTGCACCGACTCCTAATCCTGAACCGGGTCCTGATCCTGAACCGGGTCCTGATCCTGAACCGTTTCCTGGTCATGAACTAACTCCTGGTAATGAAACGGGTCCTGATCCTGAACCAACGCTTGAACCTGAACCGGGTCCTGAACCTGAACCGGGTCCTGATCCTGAACTGGGTCCTTATTCTGAACCGTGTCCTGATCCTGAACCGAATCCTGATCCTGAACCTGGTCCTGATCCTGAACCAACTCCTGATCCTGAAGCGACTCCTGATCCTGAACCGTGTCCTGATCCTGAACCGGGTCCTGATCCTGAACCGACTCCTGATCCTGAACCGAATCCTGATCCTGAACCGGGTCCTGATCTTCAACCAGGTCCTGATCCTGAACCAACTCCTGATCCTGAACCTGGTCCTGATCCTGAATCGGGTCCTGATCCTGAACCGACTCCTGATCCTGCACCCGGGTCCTGATCCTGAACCGGGTCCTGATGCTGAACCAACTTCTGATCCTGAACCAACTCCTGATCTTGAACCGGGTACTGATCCTGAACTGGGTCATGATCCTGAACTGCATACTGACCTGAACTGGGTCCTGATCCTGAATCGGATCCTGATCCTGAAATAAGTCCTCATCCTTCACCAGATCCTAATCCTGAACTTGATCTTAATCTGAACTGTGACCTGATTCTGAACCAACTCCTGAACCTGAATCGGGTCCTGATCCTGAACTAACTCCTGAGCCTGAACCGGGTCCTGTTCCTGAACCAACTCCTGATACTGAACCGACTCCTGATCCTGAACCGGGTCCTGATCCTGACCCGGGTCCTGATCCTGACCAACTCCTGATCCTGAACCGACTCCTGATCCTGCACCGGATCCTGATCCTGAATTGGGTCCTGATCATGAACCAACTCCTGATCTTGAACCGGGTACTGATCCTGAAATGAGTCCTGATTCTGCACCAGATCCTAATCCTGAACTGGATCCTGATCTGAACTGGGCCCTCATCCTGAGTCAACTCCTGAACCTGAATCGGGTCCCGATCCTGAACCAAATCCTGATCCTGAAACAACTCCTGAACCTGAACCGGTTCCTGATCCTGAACCGACTCCTGATCCTGAACAGGATCCTGATCCTGAACCAGATCCTGACCTTAACCGGCTCCTGATCCTGAACCGGATCCTGAACTGGGTCCTGATCCTGAACCGGATCCTGATCCTGAACCAACTCCTGATCCTGAACCGGGTCCTGATCCTGACCAACTCCTGGTCCAGAACCGGATCGTGATCCTGAAACGGGTCCTGATCCTGAACCGGATCCTGATGCGAACTGGGTCCTGATCCTGAACCAACTCCTGAACCTGAACCGGATCCTGATGTGAACTGGGTCCTGATCCTGACCAACTCCTTATCCCGAACCGGATCTGATGTGAACTGGGTCCTGATCCTGAACCAACTCCTGATCCTGAACTGAATCGTGATCCTGAACCGGGTCCTGATCTTGAACCGGGTCCTGATCCTGAACCGACTCCTGATCCTGAACCGACTCCTGATCCTGAACCGGGTCCTGATCTTGAACCGTGTCCTGATCCTGAACCAACTCCTGATCCTGAACCTGGTCCTGATCCTGAACCGGGACCTGATCCTGAACCAACTCCTGATCCTGAACCGGGTCCTGATCCTGAACCGACTCCTGATCCTGAACCGGGTCCTGATCCCGAACCAAGTCCTGATCCTCCACCGACTCCTAATCCTGAACCGGGTCCTGATCCTGAACCGACACTTGATCCTGAACCAGGTCCTGATGCTGACCAACTCCTGATCCTGAACCGACTCCTGATCCTGCACCGGATCCTGAGCCTGAATTGGGTCCTGATACTGAACCAACTCCTGATCTTGAACCGGGTCCTGATCCTGAACCGGGTCCTGATCCTGAACCAACTCCTGATCCTGAACCGGGTCCTGATTCTGAACCGGGTCCTGATCCTGAACCGACTCCTGATCCTGAACCGTGTCCTGATCCTGACCAACTCCTGATCCTGAACCGACTCCTGATCCTGCACCGGATCCTGATCATGAATTTGGTCCTGATCCTGAACCAACTCCTGATCTTGAACCCGGAACTGATCCTGAAATGAGTCCTGATCCTGCACCTGATCCTGATCTGAACTGGGTTCTCGTCCTGAACCAACTCCTGAACCTGAATCGTGTCCTGATCATGAACCAACTCCTGATCCTGGAGCAACTCCTGATCCTGAACCAACTCCTGATCCTGAACCAACTCTTGATAATGAAACGGATCCTGATCCTGAACCGGGTCCTGACCCTGAACCGGATCCTGATCATGAACGAATGCCTGGTAATGAAACGGGTCCTGATCCTGAAGCAAATCTTGATCCTGAACCGGGTCCGGATCCTGACCAACACCTGATCCTGAACCAACTCCTGATCCTGAACTGAATCCTGATCCTGAACCAACACCTGATCCAGAACCGACTCCTGTTCCTGCACCGGGTACTGATCCTGAATTGGGTCCTGATCCTGATCCAACTCCTGATCTTGAACCGGGTCCTGATCCTGAACCGGATCCTGATCCTGAACCAACTCCTGATCCTGAACCAACTCCTGATCCTGAACCGGGTCCTGATCTTGACCAACTCCTGATCCTGAACCGGATCGTGATCCTGAACCGGGTCCTGATCCTGAACCGGATCCTGATGTGAACTGGGTCCTGATCCTGAACCAACTCCTGAACCTGAACCGGATCCTGATGTGAACTGGGTCCTGATCCTGACCAACTCCTTATCCAGAACTGGATCCTGATGTGAACTGGGTCCTGATCCTGAACCAACTCCTGATCCTGAACGGGATCGTGATCATGAACCGTGTCTTGACCCTGAACCGGGTCCTGATCCTGATCCAACTCCTGATCCTGAACCGGTTCCTGATCCTGAACCGGGTCCTGATCCTGAACCAACTCCTGATCCTGCACCGACTCCTAATACTGAACCGGGTCCTGATCCTGAACCGGGTCCTGATCCTGAACCGTGTCCTGGTCATGAACTAACTCCTGGTAATGAAACGGGTCCTGATCCTGAACCAACGCTTGAACCTGAACCGGGTCCTGAACCTGAACCGGGTCCTGATCCTGAACTGGGTCCTTATTCTGAACCGTGTCCTGATCCTGAACCGAATCCTGATCCTGAACCTGGTCCTGATCCTGAACCAACTCCTGATCCTGAAGCGACTCCTGATCCTGAACCGTGTCCTGATCCTGAACCGGGTCCTGATCCTGAACCGACTCCTGATCCTGAACCGAATCCTGATCCTGAACCGGGTCCTGATCTTCAACCAGGTCCTGATCCTGAACCAACTCCTGATCCTGAACCTGGTCCTGATCCTGAATCGGGTCCTGATCCTGAACCGACTCCTGATCCTGCACCCGGGTCCTGATCCTGAACCGGGTCCTGATGCTGAACCAACTTCTGATCCTGAACCAACTCCTGATCTTGAACCGGGTACTGATCCTGAACTGGGTCATGATCCTGAACTGCATACTGACCTGAACTGGGTCCTGATCCTGAATCGGATCCTGATCCTGAAATAAGTCCTCATCCTTCACCAGATCCTAATCCTGAACTTGATCTTAATCTGAACTGTGACCTGATTCTGAACCAACTCCTGAACCTGAATCGGGTCCTGATCCTGAACTAACTCCTGAGCCTGAACCGGGTCCTGATCCTGAACCAACTCCTGATACTGAACCGACTCCTGATCCTGAACCGGGTCCTGATCCTGACCCGGGTCCTGATCCTGACCAACTCCTGATCCTGAACCGACTCCTGATCCTGCACCGGATCCTGATCCTGACTTGGGTCCTGATCATGAACCAACTCCTGATCTTGAACCGGGTACTGATCCTGAAATGAGTCCTGATTCTGCACCAGATCCTAATCCTGAACTGGATCCTGATCTGAACTGGGCCCTCATCCTGAGTCAACTCCTGAACCTGAATCGGGTCCCGATCCTGAACCAAATCCTGATCCTGAAACAACTCCTGAACCTGAACCGGTTCCTGATCCTGAACCGACTCCTGATCCTGAACAGGATCCTGATCCTGAACCAGATCCTGACCTTAACCGGCTCCTGATCCTGAACCGGATCCTGAACTGGGTCCTGATCCTGAACCGGATCCTGATCCTGAACCAACTCCTGATCCTGAACCGGGTCCTGATCCTGACCAACTCCTGGTCCAGAACCGGATCGTGATCCTGAAACGGGTCCTGATCCTGAACCGGATCCTGATGCGAACTGGGTCCTGATCCTGAACCAACTCCTGAACCTGAACCGGATCCTGATGTGAACTGGGTCCTGATCCTGACCAACTCCTTATCCCGAACCGGATCTGATGTGAACTGGGTCCTGATCCTGAACCAACTCCTGATCCTGAACTGAATCGTGATCCTGAACCGGGTCCTGATCTTGAACCGGGTCCTGATCCTGAACCGACTCCTGATCCTGAACCGACTCCTGATCCTGAACCGGGTCCTGATCTTGAACCGTGTCCTGATCCTGAACCAACTCCTGATCCTGAACCTGGTCCTGATCCTGAACCGGGATCTGATCCTGAACCAACTCCTGATCCTGAACCGGGTCCTGATCCTGAACCGACTCCTGATCCTGAACCGGGTCCTGATCCCGAACCAAGTCCTGATCCTCAACCGACTCCTAATCCTGAACCGGGTCCTGATCCTGAACCGACACTTGATCCTGAACCAGGTCCTGATGCTGACCAACTCCTGATCCTGAACCGACTCCTGATCCTGCACCGGATCCTGATCCTGAATTGGGTCCTGATACTGAACCAACTCCTGATCTTGAACCGGGTCCTGATCCTGAACCGGGTCCTGATCCTGAACCAACTCCTGATCCTGAACCGGGTCCTGATTCTGAACCGGGTCCTGATCCTGAACCGACTCCTGATCCTGAACCGTGTCCTGATCCTGACCAACTCCTGATCCTGAACCGACTCCTGATCCTGCACCGGATCCTGATCATGAATTTGGTCCTGATCCTGAACCAACTCCTGATCTTGAACCCGGAACTGATCCTGAAATGAGTCCTGATCCTGCACCTGATCCTGATCTGAACTGGGTTCTCGTCCTGAACCAACTCCTGAACCTGAATCGTGTCCTGATCATGAACCAACTCCTGATCCTGGAGCAACTCCTGATCCTGAACCAACTCCTGATCCTGAACCAACTCTTGATAATGAAACGGATCCTGATCCTGAACCGGGTCCTGACCCTGAACCGGATCCTGATCATGAACGAATGCCTGGTAATGAAACGGATCCTGATCCTGAAGCAAATCTTGATCCTGAACCGGGTCCGGATCCTGACCAACACCTGATCCTGAACCAACTCCTGATCCTGAACTGAATCCTGATCCTGAACCAACACCTGATCCTGAACCGACTCCTGTTCCTGCACCGGGTACTGATCCTGAATTGGGTCCTGATCCTGATCCAACTCCTGATCTTGAACCGGGTCCTGATCCTGAACCGGATCCTGATCCTGAACCAACTCCTGATCCTGAACCAACTCCTGATCCTGAACCGGGTCCTGATCTTGACCAACTCCTGATCCTGAACCGGATCGTGATCCTGAACCGGGTCCTGATCCTGAACCGGATCCTGATGTGAACTGGGTCCTGATCCTGAACCAACTCCTGAACCTGAACCGGATCCTGATGTGAACTGGGTCCTGATCCTGACCAACTCCTTATCCAGAACTGGATCCTGATGTGAACTGGGTCCTGATCCTGAACCAACTCCTGATCCTGAACGGGATCGTGATCATGAACCGTGTCTTGACCCTGAACCGGGTCCTGATCCTGATCCAACTCCTGATCCTGAACCGGTTCCTGATCCTGAACCGGGTCCTGATCCTGAACCAACTCCTGATCCTGCACCGACTCCTAATCCTGAACCGGGTCCTGATCCTGAACCGGGTCCTGATCCTGAACCGTGTCCTGGTCATGAACTAACTCCTGGTAATGAAACGGGTCCTGATCCTGAACCAACGCTTGAACCTGAACCGGGTCCTGATCCTGAACCGGATCCAGATCCTGAACTGGATCCTGATCTGAACTGGGTCCTGATCCTGAAGCAAATCTTGATCCTGAACCGGGTCCGGATCCTGACCAACACCTGATCCTGAACCAACTCCTGATCCTGAACTGAGTCCTGATCCCGAACCGGGTCCTGACCCTGAACCGACTCCTGTTCCTGCACCGGGTACTGATCCTGAATTGGGTCCTGATCCTGATCCAACTCCTGATCTTGAACCGGGTCCTGATCCTGAACCGGATCCTGATCCTGAACCAACTCCTGATCCTGAACCAACGCCTGATCCTGAACCGGGTCTTGATCTTGACCAACTCCTGATCCTGAACCGGATCGTGATCCTGAACCGGGTCCTGATCCTGAACAGGATCCTGATGTGAACTGGGTCCTGATCCTGAACCAACTCCTGAACCTGAACCGGATCCTGATGTGAACTGGGTCCTGATCCTGAACCAACTCCTGATCCTGAACCGGATCGTAATCATCAAACGTGTCTTGACCCTGAACCGGGTCCTGATCCTGATCCAACTCCTGATCCTGAACCGGTTCCTGATCCTGAACCGGGTCCTGATCCTGAACCAACTCCTGATCCTGCACCGACTCCTAATCCTGAACCGGGTCCTGATCCTGAACCGGGTCCTGATCCTGAACCGTGTCCTGATCCTGCTCAACTCCTGACCTGAACCGACTCCTGACCTTGCACAGGATCCTGATCCTGAATTGGGTCCTGATCCTGAACCTACTCCTGATCTTGAACCGGGTCCTGATCCTGAACCAACTCCTGATCTTGAACCGGGAACTGATCTTGAACCGGGAACTGATCCTGAAATGAGTCCTGATCCTGCACCAGATCCTGATCTGAACTGGGTTCTCATCCTGAACCAACTCCTGAAACTGAATCGACTCCTGATCCTGAACCGGGACCTGATCCTGAACCGACTCCTGAACCTCAACCGGGTCCTGATCCTGAACGGGTTCCTTATTCTGAACAGTGTCCTGACCCTGAACCGAATCCTGAGCCTGAACATGGTCCTGATCCTGAACCAACTCCTGATCCTGAAGCGACTCCTGATCCTGAACCGTGTCCTGATCCTGAACCGGGTCCTGATCCTGAACCGACTCCTGATCCTGAACCGACTCCTGATCCTGAACCGGGTCCTGATCTTGAACCAGGTCCTGATCCTGAACCAACTCCTGATCCTGAACCTGGTCCTGATCCTGAATCGGGTCCTGATCCTGAACCAACTCCTGATCCTGAACCGGGTCCTGATAATGAACTGGATCTTGATCCTGAACCGGAACCTAGTCCTGAAATGCGTCCTGATCCTAAACCGGGTCCTGATACTGAACCAACTCCTGATCCTGAACCAACTCATGATCCTGAACCGGGTCCTGATCCTGAACTGGATCTTCAGCCTGAACCGGATCCTGACCTGAACCGGGTCCTGATCCTGAACCGGATCCTGATTCTGAACCGGGTCCTGATCCTGACCAACTCCTGATCCTCAACCAACTCCTGATCCTGAACCGGATCGTGATCCTGAACCGGGTCCTGATCCTGAACCGGGTCCTGATCCTGAAATGAGTCCTGATCCTGAACGAACTCCTGATCCTGAACCAGGTCCTGATCCTGAAATGGGTCCTGATCCTGAACCAACTCCTGATCCTGAACAGGGTGCTGATCCTGAACCAACTCCTGATCCTGAACCAACTCCAGATCCTGAACGGGGTCCTGATCCTGAACGGGGTCCTGATCCTGAACCGACTCCTGATCCTGCACCGGGTCCTGATCCTGAACCGGGTCCTGATGCTGAACCAACTCCTGATCCTGAACCAACTCCTGATCTTGAACCGGGTACTGATCCTGAACAGGGTCATGATCCTGAACTGGATCCTGACCTGAACTGGGTCCGGATCCTGAATCGGATCCTGATCCTGAAATAAGTCCTCATCCTTCACCAGATCCTAATCCTGAACTGGATCATAATCTGAACTGTGTCCTGATTCTGAACCAACTCCTGAACCTGAATCGGGTCCTGATCCTGAACCAACTCCTGACCCTGAACCGGGTCCTGATCCTGAAACAACTCCTGATCCTGAACCGGGTCCTGATCCTGAACCGGATCCTGATGTGAACTGGGTCCTGATCCTGAACCAACTCCTGAACCTGATCCGGATCCTGATGTGAACTGGGTCCTGATCCTGACCAACTCCTTAACCAGAACCGGATCCTGATGTGAACTGGGTCCTGATCCTGAACCAACTCCTGATCCTGAACGGGATCGTGATCATGAACCGTGTCTTGACCCTGAACCGGGTCCTGATCCTGAACTAACTCCTGATCCTGAACCGGTTCCTGATCCTGAACCGGGTCCTGATCCTGAACCAACTCCTGATCCTGCACCGACTCCTAATCCTGAAACGGGTCCTGATCCTGAACCGGGTCCTGATCCTGAACCGGGTCCTGATCCTGCCCAACTCCTGATCCTGAACCGACTCCTGACCTTGCACAGGATCCTGATCCTGAATTGGGTCCTGATCCTGAACCAACTCCTGATCTTGAACCGGGTCCTGATCCTGACCAACTCCTGGTCCAGAACCGGATCGTGATCCTGAAACGGGTCCTGATCCTGAACCGGATCCTGATGCGAACTGGGTCCTGATCCTGAACCAACTCCTGAACCTGAACCGGATCCTGATGTGAACTGGGTCCTGATCCTGACCAACTCCTTATCCCGAACCGGATCTGATGTGAACTGGGTCCTGATCCTGAACCAACTCCTGATCCTGAACTGAATCGTGATCCTGAACCGGGTCCTGATCTTGAACCGGGTCCTGATCCTGAACCGACTCCTGATCCTGAACCGACTCCTGATCCTGAACCGGGTCCTGATCTTGAACCGTGTCCTGATCCTGAACCAACTCCTGATCCTGAACCTGGTCCTGATCCTGAACCGGGATCTGATCCTGAACCAACTCCTGATCCTGAACCGGGTCCTGATCCTGAACCGACTCCTGATCCTGAACCGGGTCCTGATCCCGAACCAAGTCCTGATCCTCAACCGACTCCTAATCCTGAAACGGGTCCTGATCCTGAACCGACACTTGATCCTGAACCAGGTCCTGATGCTGACCAACTCCTGATCCTGAACCGACTCCTGATCCTGCACCGGATCCTGATCCTGAATTGGGTCCTGATACTGAACCAACTCCTGATCTTGAACCGGGTCCTGATCCTGAACCGGGTCCTGATCCTGAACCAACTCCTGATCCTGAACCGGGTCCTGATTCTGAACCGGGTCCTGATCCTGAACCGACTCCTGATCCTGAACCGTGTCCTGATCCTGACCAACTCCTGATCCTGAACCGACTCCTGATCCTGCACCGGATCCTGATCATGAATTTGGTCCTGATCCTGAACCAACTCCTGATCTTGAACCCGGAACTGATCCTGAAATGAGTCCTGATCCTGCACCTGATCCTGATCTGAACTGGGTTCTCGTCCTGAACCAACTCCTGAACCTGAATCGTGTCCTGATCATGAACCAACTCCTGATCCTGGAGCAACTCCTGATCCTGAACCAACTCCTGATCCTGAACCAACTCTTGATAATGAAACGGATCCTGATCCTGAACCGGGTCCTGACCCTGAACCGGATCCTGATCATGAACGAATGCCTGGTAATGAAACGGGTCCTGATCCTGAAGCAAATCTTGATCCTGAACCGGGTCCGGATCCTGACCAACACCTGATCCTGAACCAACTCCTGATCCTGAACTGAATCCTGATCCTGAACCAACACCTGATCCTGAACCGACTCCTGTTCCTGCACCGGGTACTGATCCTGAATTGGGTCCTGATCCTGATCCAACTCCTGATCTTGAACCGGGTCCTGATCCTGAACCGGATCCTGATCCTGAACCAACTCCTGATCCTGAACCAACTCCTGATCCTGAACCGGGTCCTGATCTTGACCAACTCCTGATCCTGAACCGGATCGTGATCCTGAACCGGGTCCTGATCCTGAACCGGATCCTGATGTGAACTGGGTCCTGATCCTGAACCAACTCCTGAACCTGAACCGGATCCTGATGTGAACTGGGTCCTGATCCTGACCAACTCCTTATCCAGAACTGGATCCTGATGTGAACTGGGTCCTGATCCTGAACCAACTCCTGATCCTGAACGGGATCGTGATCATGAACCGTGTCTTGACCCTGAACCGGGTCCTGATCCTGATCCAACTCCTGATCCTGAACCGGTTCCTGATCCTGAACCGGGTCCTGATCCTGAACCAACTCCTGATCCTGCACCGACTCCTAATCCTGAACCGGGTCCTGATCCTGAACCGGGTCCTGATCCTGAACCGTGTCCTGGTCATGAACTAACTCCTGGTAATGAAACGGGTCCTGATCCTGAACCAACGCTTGAACCTGAACCGGGTCCTGATCCTGAACCGGATCCAGATCCTGAACTGGATCCTGATCTGAACTGGGTCCTGATCCTGAAGCAAATCTTGATCCTGAACCGGGTCCGGATCCTGACCAACACCTGATCCTGAACCAACTCCTGATCCTGAACTGAGTCCTGATCCCGAACCGGGTCCTGACCCTGAACCGACTCCTGTTCCTGCACCGGGTACTGATCCTGAATTGGGTCCTGATCCTGATCCAACTCCTGATCTTGAACCGGGTCCTGATCCTGAACCGGATCCTGATCCTGAACCAACTCCTGATCCTGAACCAACGCCTGATCCTGAACCGGGTCTTGATCTTGACCAACTCCTGATCCTGAACCGGATCGTGATCCTGAACCGGGTCCTGATCCTGAACAGGATCCTGATGTGAACTGGGTCCTGATCCTGAACCAACTCCTGAACCTGAACCGGATCCTGATGTGAACTGGGTCCTGATCCTGAACCAACTCCTGATCCTGAACCGGATCGTAATCATCAAACGTGTCTTGACCCTGAACCGGGTCCTGATCCTGATCCAACTCCTGATCCTGAACCGGTTCCTGATCCTGAACCGGGTCCTGATCCTGAACCAACTCCTGATCCTGCACCGACTCCTAATCCTGAACCGGGTCCTGATCCTGAACCGGGTCCTGATCCTGAACCGTGTCCTGATCCTGCTCAACTCCTGACCTGAACCGACTCCTGACCTTGCACAGGATCCTGATCCTGAATTGGGTCCTGATCCTGAACCTACTCCTGATCTTGAACCGGGTCCTGATCCTGAACCAACTCCTGATCTTGAACCGGGAACTGATCTTGAACCGGGAACTGATCCTGAAATGAGTCCTGATCCTGCACCAGATCCTGATCTGAACTGGGTTCTCATCCTGAACCAACTCCTGAAACTGAATCGACTCCTGATCCTGAACCGGGACCTGATCCTGAACCGACTCCTGAACCTCAACCGGGTCCTGATCCTGAACGGGTTCCTTATTCTGAACAGTGTCCTGACCCTGAACCGAATCCTGAGCCTGAACCTGGTCCTGATCCTGAACCAACTCCTGATCCTGAAGCGACTCCTGATCCTGAACCGTGTCCTGATCCTGAACCGGGTCCTGATCCTGAACCGACTCCTGATCCTGAACCGACTCCTGATCCTGAACCGGGTCCTGATCTTGAACCAGGTCCTGATCCTGAACCAACTCCTGATCCTGAACCTGGTCCTGATCCTGAATCGGGTCCTGATCCTGAACCAACTCCTGATCCTGAACCGGGTCCTGATAATGAACTGGATCTTGATCCTGAACCGGAACCTAGTCCTGAAATGCGTCCTGATCCTAAACCGGGTCCTGATACTGAACCAACTCCTGATCCTGAACCAACTCATGATCCTGAACCGGGTCCTGATCCTGAACTGGATCTTCAGCCTGAACCGGATCCTGACCTGAACCGGGTCCTGATCCTGAACCGGATCCTGATCCTGAACCGGGTCCTGATCCTGACCAACTCCTGATCCTCAACCAACTCCTGATCCTGAACCGGATCGTGATCCTGAACCGGGTCCTGATCCTGAACCGGGTCCTGATCCTGAAATGAGTCCTGATCCTGAACGAACTCCTGATCCTGAACCAGGTCCTGATCCTGAAATGGGTCCTGATCCTGAACCAACTCCTGATCCTGAACAGGGTGCTGATCCTGAACCAACTCCTGATCCTGAACCAACTCCAGATCCTGAACGGGGTCCTGATCCTGAACGGGGTCCTGATCCTGAACCGACTCCTGATCCTGCACCGGGTCCTGATCCTGAACCGGGTCCTGATGCTGAACCAACTCCTGATCCTGAACCAACTCCTGATCTTGAACCGGGTACTGATCCTGAACAGGGTCATGATCCTGAACTGGATCCTGACCTGAACTGGGTCCGGATCCTGAATCGGATCCTGATCCTGAAATAAGTCCTCATCCTTCACCAGATCCTAATCCTGAACTGGATCATAATCTGAACATTGTCCTGATTCTGAACCAACTCCTGAACCTGAATCGGGTCCTGATCCTGAACCAACTCCTGACCCTGAACCGGGTCCTGATCCTGAAACAACTCCTGATCCTGAACCGGGTCCTGATCCTGAACCGGATCCTGATGTGAACTGGGTCCTGATCCTGAACCAACTCCTGAACCTGATCCGGATCCTGATGTGAACTGGGTCCTGATCCTGACCAACTCCTTAACCAGAACCGGATCCTGATGTGAACTGGGTCCTGATCCTGAACCAACTCCTGATCCTGAACGGGATCGTGATCATGAACCGTGTCTTGACCCTGAACCGGGTCCTGATCCTGAACTAACTCCTGATCCTGAACCGGTTCCTGATCCTGAACCGGGTCCTGATCCTGAACCAACTCCTGATCCTGCACCGACTCCTAATCCTGAAACGGGTCCTGATCCTGAACCGGGTCCTGATCCTGAACCGGGTCCTGATCCTGCCCAACTCCTGATCCTGAACCGACTCCTGACCTTGCACAGGATCCTGATCCTGAATTGGGTCCTGATCCTGAACCAACTCCTGATCTTGAACCGGGTCCTGATCCTGAACCGGGTCCTGATCCTGAGCCAACTCCTGATCTTGAACCGGGAACTGATCCTGAAATGAGTCCTGATCCTGCACCAGATCCTGATCTGAACCGGGACCTGATCCTGAACCGACTCCTGAACCTGAACCGGGTCCTGATCCTGAACTGGAACCTTATGCTGAACCGGGTCCTGATCCTGAACCGAATCCTGATCCTGAACCTTGTCCTGATCCTGAACCAACTCCTGATCCTGAAGCGACTCCTGATCCTGAACCGTGTCCTGATCCTGAACCGGGTCCTGATCCTGAACCGACTCCTGATCCTGAACCGACTCCTGATCCTGAACCGGGTCCTGATCTTGAACCGTGTCCTGATCCTGAACCAACTCCTGATCCTGAACCTGGTCCTGATCCTGAATCGGTTCCTGATCCTGAACCAACTCCTGATCCTGAACCGGGTCCTGATCATGAACTGGGTCTTGATCCTGAACCGGATCCTAATCCTGAAATGCGTCCTGATCCTGAACCGGGTCCTGATACTGAACCAACTCCTGATCCTGAACCAACTCATGATCCTGAACCGGGTCCTGATCCTGAACTGAATGTTCATCCTGAACCGGATCCTGACCCAAACCGGGTCCTGATCCTGAACCGGATCCTGATCCTGAACCGGGTCCTGATCCTGACCAACTCCTGATCCTCAACCAACTCCTGATCCTGAACCGGATCGTGATCCTGAACCGGGTCCTGATCCTGAACCGGGTCCTGATCCTGAAATGAGTCCTGATTCTGAACGAACTCCTGATCCTGAACCAGGTCCTGATCATGAACTGGGTCCTGATCCTGAACCAACTCCTGATCCTGAACAGGGTGCTGATCCTGAACCAACTCCTGATCCTGAAACAAATCCAGATCCTGAACGGAGTCCTTATCCTGAACGGGGTCCTGATCCTGAACCGACTCCTGATCCAGCACCCGGGTCCTGATACTGAACCGGGTCCTGATGCTGAACAAACTCCTGATCCTGAACCAACTCCTGATCTTGAACCGGGTACTGATCCTGAACTGGGTCATGATCCTGAACTGCATACTGACCTGAACTGGGTCCTGATCCTGAATCGGATCCTGATCCTGAAATAAGTCCTCATCCTTCACCAGATCCTAATCCTGAACTGGATCATAATCTGAACTGTGTCCTGATTCTGAACCAACTCCTGAACCTGAATCGGGTCCTGATCCTGAACTAACTCCTGAGCCTGAACCGGGTCCTGATCCTGAACCAACTCCTGATACTGAACCGACTCCTGATCCTGAACCGGGTCCTGATCCTGACCCGGGTCCTGATCCTGACCAACTCCTGATCCTGAACCGACTCCTGATCCTGCACCGGATCCTGATCCTGAATTGGGTCCTGATCATGAACCAACTCCTGATCTTGAACCGGGTACTGATCCTGAAATGAGTCCTGATTCTGCACCAGATCCTAATCCTGAACTGGATCCTGATCTGAACTGGGCCCTCATCCTGAATCAACTCCTGAACCTGAATCGGGTCCCGATCCTGAACCAAATCCTGATCCTGAAACAACTCCTGAACCTGAACCGGCTCCTGATCCTGAACCGACTCCTGATCCTGAACCGGATCCTGATCCTGAACCAGATCCTGACCTTAACCGGCTCCTGATCCTGAACCGGATCCTGAACTGGGTCCTGATCCTGAACCGGATCCTGATCCTGAACCAACTCCTGATCCTGAACCGGGTCCGGATCCTGACCAACTCCTGGTCCTGAACCGGATCGTGATCCTGAAACGGGTCCTGATCCTGAACCGGATCCTGATGCGAACTGGGTCCTGATCCTGAACCAACTCCTGAACCTGAACCGGATCCTGATGTGAACTGGGTCCTGATCCTGACCAACTCCTTATCCCGAACCGGATCTGATGTGAACTGGGTCCTGATCCTGAACCAACTCCTGATCCTGAACTGAATCGTGATCCTGAACCGGGTCCTGATCTTGAACCGGGTCCTGATCCTGAACCGACTCCTGATCCTGAACCGACTCCTGATCCTGAACCGGGTCCTGATCTTGAACCGTGTCCTGATCCTGAACCAACTCCTGATCCTGAACCTGGTCCTGATCCTGAACCGGGACCTGATCCTGAACCAACTCCTGATCCTGAACCGGGTCCTGATCCTGAACCGACTCCTGATCCTGAACCGGGTCCTGATCCCGAACCAAGTCCTGATCCTGAACCGACTCCTAATCCTGAACCGGGTCCTGATCCTGAACCGACACTTGATCCTGAACCAGGTCCTGATGCTTACCAACTCCTGATCCTGAACCGACTCCTGATCCTGCACCGGATCCTGATCCTGAATTGGGTCCTGATACAGAACCAACTCCTGATCTTGAACCGGGTCCTGATCCTGAACCGGGTCCTGATCCTGAACCAACTCCTGATCCTGAACCGGGTCCTGATTCTGAACCGGGTCCTGATCCTGAACCGACTCCTGATCCTGAACCGTGTCCTGATCCTGACCAACTCCTGATCCTGAACCGACTCCTGATCCTGCACCGGATCCTGATCCTGAATTTGGTCCTGATCCTGAACCAACTCCTGATCTTGAACCGGGTCCTGATCCTGAACCGAGTCCTGATCCTGAACCAACTCCTGATCTTGAACCCGGAACTGATCCTGAAATGAGTCCTGATCCTGCACCTGATCCTGATCTGAACTGGGTTCTCATCCTGAACCAACTCCTGAACCTGAATCGTGTCCTGATCATGAACCAACTCCTGATCCTGAAGCAACTCCTGATCCTGAACCAACTCCTGATCCTGACCCAACTCTTGATAATGAAACGGATCCTGATCCTGAACCGGGTCCTGACCCTGAACCGGATCCTGATCATGAACTAATGCCTGGTAATGAAACGGGTGCTGGTCCTGAAGCAAATCTTGATCCTGAACCGGGTCCGGATCCTGACCAACACCTGATCCTGAACCAACTCCTGATCCTGAACTGAGTCCTGATCCCGAACCGGGTCCTGACCCTGAACCGACTCCTGTTCCTGCACCGGGTACTGATCCTGAATTGGGTCCTGATCCTGATCCAACTCCTGATCTTGAACCGGGTCCTGATCCTGAACCGGATCCTGATCCTGAACCAACTCCTGATCCTGAACCAACTCCTGATCCTGAACCGGGTCCTGATCTTGACCAACTCCTGATCCTGAACCGGATCGTGATCCTGAACCGGGTCCTGATCCTGAACCGGATCCTGATGTGAACTGGGTCCTGATCCTGAACCAACTCCTGAACCTGAACCGGATCCTGATGTGAACTGGGTCCTGATCCTGACCAAATCCTTATCCAGAACCGGATCCTGATGTGAACTGGGTCCTGATCCTGAACCAACTCCTGATCCTGAACCGGATCGTGATCATGAACCGTGTCTTGACCCTGAACCGGGTCCTGATCCTGATCCAACTCTTGATCCTGAACCGGTTCCTGATCCTGAACCGGGTCCTGATCCTGAACCAACTCCTGATCCTGCACCGACTCCTAATCCTGAACCGGGTCCTGATCCTGAACCGGGTCCTGATCCTGAACCGTGTCCTGATCCTGCCCAACTCCTGACCTGAACCGACTCCTGACTTTGCTCAGGATCCTGATCCTGAATTGGGTCCTGATCCTGAACCAACTCCTGATCTTGAACCGGGTCCTGATCCTGAACCGGGTCCTGATCCTGAACCAACTCCTGATCTTGAACCGGGATCTGATCCTGAAATGAGTCCTGATCCTGCACCAGATCCTGATCTGAACTGGGTTCTCATCCTGAACCAACTCCTGAAACTGAATCGACTCCTGATCCTGAACCGGGACCTGATCCTGAACCGACTCCTGAACCTGAACCGGGTCCTGATCCTGATCTGGGTCCTTAATCTGAACCGTGTCCTGATCCTGAACCGAATCCTGATCCTGAACCTGGTCCTGATCCTGAACCAACTCCTGATCCTGAAGCGACTCCTGATCCTGAACCGTGTCCTGATCCTGAAACGGGTCCTGATCCTGAACCGACTCCTGATCCTGAACCGACTCCTGATCCTGAACCGGGTCCTGATCTTCAACCAGGTCCTGATCCTGAACCAACTCCTGATCCTGAACCTGGTCCTGATCCTGAATCGGGTCCTGATCCTGAACCGACTCCTGATCCTGCACCCGGGTCCTGATCCTGAACCGGGTCCTGATGCTGAACCAACTCCTGATCCTGAACCAACTCCTGATCTTGAACCGGGTACTGATCCTGAACTGGGTCATGATCCTGAACTGCATACTGACCTGAACTGGGTCCTGATCCTGAATCGGATCCTGATCCTGAAATAAGTCCTCATCCTTCACCAGATCCTAATCCTGAACTGGATCATAATCTGAACTGTGTCCTGATTCTGAACCAACTCCTGAACCTGAATCGGGTCCTGATCCTGAACTAACTCCTGAGCCTGAACCGGGTCCTGATCCTGAACCAACTCCTGATACTGAACCGACTCCTGATCCTGAACCGGGTCCTGATCCTGACCCGGGTCCTGATCCTGACCAACTCCTGATCCTGAACCGACTCCTGATCCTGCACCGGATCCTGATCCTGAATTGGGTCCTGATCATGAACCAACTCCTGATCTTGAACCGGGTACTGATCCTGAAATGAGTCCTGATTCTGCACCAGATCCTAATCCTGAACTGGATCATGATCTGAACTGGGCCCTCATCCTGAATCAACTCCTGAACCTGAATCGGGTCCCGATCCTGAACCAAATCCTGATCCTGAAACAACTCCTGAACCTGAACCGGTTCCTGATCCTGAACCGACTCCTGATCCTGAACAGGATCCTGATCCTGAACCAGATCCTGACCTTAACCGGCTCCTGATCCTGAACCGGATCCTGAACTGGGTCCTGATCCTGAACCGGATCCTGATCCTGAACCAACTCCTGATCCTGAACCGGATCGTGATCCTGAAACGGGTCCTGATCCTGAACCGGATCCTGATGCGAACTGGGTCCTGATCCTGAACCAACTCCTGAACCTGAACCGGATCCTGATGTGAACTGGGTCCTGATCCTGACCAACTCATTATCCCGAACCGGATCTGATGTGAACTGGGTCCTGATCCTGAACCAACTCCTGATCCTGAACTGAATCGTGATCCTGAACCGGGTCCTGATCTTGAACCGGGTCCTGATCCTGAACCGACTCCTGATCCTGAACCGACTCCTGATCCTGAACCGGGTCCTGATCTTGAACCGTGTCCTGATCCTGAACCAACTCCTGATCCTGAACCTGGTCCTGATCCTGAACCGGGACCTGATCCTGAACCAACTCCTGATCCTGAACCGGGTCCTGATCCTGAACCGACTCCTGATCCTGAACCGGGTCCTGATCCAGAACAAAGTCCTGATCCTCAACCGACTCCTAATCCTGAACCGGGTCCTGATCCTGAACCGACACTTGATCCTGAACCAGGTCCTGATGCTGACCAACTCCTGATCCTGAACCGACTCCTGATCCTGCACCGGATCCTGATCCTGAATTGGGTCCTGATACTGAACCAACTCCTGATCTTGAACCGGGTCCTGATCCTGAACCGGGTCCTGATCCTGAACCAACTCCTGATCCTGAACCGGGTCCTGATTCTGAACCGGGTCCTGATCCTGAACCGACTCCTGATCCTGAACCGTGTCCTGATCCTGACCAACTCCTGATCCTGAACCGACTCCTGATCCTGCACCGGATCCTGATCATGAATTTGGTCCTGATCCTGAACCAACTCCTGATCTTGAACCCGGAACTGATCCTGAAATGAGTCCTGATCCTGCACCTGATCCTGATCTGAACTGGGTTCTCGTCCTGAACCAACTCCTGAACCTGAATCGTGACCTGATCATGAACCAACTCCTGATCCTGGAGCAACTCCTGATCCTGAACCAACTCCTGATCCTGAACCAACTCTTGATAATGAAACGGATCCTGATCCTGAACCAACTCCTGATCCTGAACCGAATCCTGATCCTGAACCGTGTCCTGATCCTGAACCGGGTCCTGATCCTGAACCGAATCCTGATCCTGAACCGACACCTGATCCTGAACCGGGTCCTGATCCTGAATCGGGTCCTGATCCTGAACCAACTCCTGATCCTGAACCGGGTCCTGATCATGAATTGAATCTTGATCCTGAACCGGATCCTAATCCTGAAATGCGTCCTGATCCTGAACCGGGTCCTGATACTGAACCAACTCTTGATCCTGAACCAACTCATGATCCTGAACCGGGTCCTGATCCTGAACTGGATCTTCATCCTGAACCGGATCCTGACCTGAACTGGGTCCGGATCCTGAATCGGATCCTGATCCTGAAATAAGTCCTCATCCTTCACCAGATCCTAATCCTGAACTGGATCATAATCTGAACTGTGTCCTGATTCTGAACCAACTCCTGAACCTGAATCGGATCCTGATCCTGAACCAACTCCTGACCCTGAACCGGGTCCTGATCCTGAAACAACTCCTGATCCTGAACCGGATCCTGATGTGAACTGGGTCATGATCCTGAACCAACTCCTGAACCTGAACCGGATCCTGATGTGAACTGGGTCCTGATCCTGACCAACTCCTTATCCAGAACCGGATCCTGATGTGAACTGGGTCCTGATCCTGAACCAACTCCTGATCCTGAACGGGATCGTGATCATGAACCGTGTCTTGACCCTGAACCGGGTCCTGATCCTGAACTAACTCCTGATCCTGAACCGGTTCCTGATCCTGAACCGGGTCCTGATCCTGAACCAACTCCTAATCCTGCACCGACTCCTAATCCTGAAACGGGTCCTGATCCTGAACCGGGTCCTGATCCTGAACCGGGTCCTGATCCTGCCCAACTCCTGATCCTGAACCGGGTCCTGATCATGAATTGAATCTTGATCCTGAACCGGATTCTAATCCTGAAATGCGTCCTGATCCTGAACCGGGTCCTGATACTGAACCAACTCCTGATCCTGAACCAACTCATGATCCTGAACCGGGTCCTGATCCTGAACTGGATCTTCATCCTGAACCGGATCCTGACCTGAACTGGGTCCGGATCCTGAATCGGATCCTGATCCTGAAATAAGTCCTCATCCTTCACCAGATCCTAATCCTGAACTGGATCATAATCTGAACTGTGTCCTGATTCTGAACCAACTCCTGAACCTGAATCGGGTCCTGATCCTGAACCAACTCCTGACGCTGAACCGGGTCCTGATCCTGAAACAACTCCTGATCCTGAACCGGATCCTGATGTGAACTGGGTCCTGATCCTGAACCAACTCCTGAACCTGATCCGGATCCTGATGTGAACTGGGTCCTGATCCTGACCAACTCCTTATCCAGAACCGGATCCTGATGTGAACTGGGTCCTGATCCTGAACCAACTCCTGATCCTGAACGGGATCGTGATCATGAACCGTGTCTTGACCCTGAACCGGGTCCTGATCCTGAACTAACTCCTGATCCTGAACCGGTTCCTGATCCTGAACCGGGTCCTGATCCTGAACCAACTCCTGATCCTGCACCGACTCCTAATCCTGAAACGGGTCCTGATCCTGAACCGGGTCCTGATCCTGAACCGGGTCCTGATCCTGCCCAACTCCTGATCCTGAACCGACTCCTGACCTTGCACAGGATCCTGATCCTGAATTGGGTCCTGATCCTGAACCAACTCCTGATCTTGAACCGGGTCCTGATCCTGAACCGGGTCCTGATCCTGAGCCAACTCCTGATCTTGAACCGGGAACTGATCCTGAAATGAGTCCTGATCCTGCACCAGATCCTGATCTGAACCGGGACCTGATCCTGAACCGACTCCTGAACCTGAACCGGGTCCTGATCCTGAACTGGGTCCTTATGCTGAACCGGGTCCTGATCCTGAACCGAATCCTGATCCTGAACCTTGTCCTGATCCTGAACCAACTCCTGATCCTGAAGCGACTCCTGATCCTGAACCGTGTCCTGATCCTGAACCGGGTCCTGATCCTGAACCGACTCCTGATCCTGAACCGACTCCTGATCCTGAACCGGGTCCTGATCTTGAACCGTGTCCTGATCCTGAACCAACTCCTGATCCTGAACCTGGTCCTGATCCTGAATCGGGTCCTGATCCTGAACCAACTCCTGATCCTGAACCGGGTCCTGATCATGAACTGGGTCTTGATCCTGAACCGGATCCTAATCCTGAAAAGCGTCCTGATCCTGAACCAACTCATGATCCTGAACCGGGTCCTGATCCTGAACTGAATGTTCATCCTGAACCGGATCCTGACCGAAACCGGGTCCTGATCCTGAACCGGATCCTGATCCTGAACCGGGTCCTGATCCTGACCAACTCCTGATCCTGAACCGACTCCTGATCCTGCACCGGATCCTGATCCTGAATTGGGTCCTGATCATGAACCAACTCCTGATCTTGAACCGGGTACTGATCCTGAAATGAGTCCTGATTCTGCACCAGATCCTAATCCTGAACTGGATCCTGATCTGAACTGGGTCCTCATCCTGAATCAACTCCTGAAACTGAACCGGGTCCTGATCCTGAACCAACTCCTGATCTTGAAACGGGTCCTGATCCTGAACCGGGTCCTGATCCTGAACCAACTCCTGATCTTGAACCGGGATCTGATCCTGAAATGAGTCCTGATCCTGCACCAGATCCTGATCTGAACTGGGTTCTCATCCTGAACCAACTCCTGAAACTGAATCGACTCCTGATCCTGAACCGGGACCTGATCCTGAACCGACTCCTGAACCTGAACCGGGTCCTGATCCTGAACTGGGTCCTTATTCTGAACCGTGTCCTGATCCTGAACCGAATCCTGATCCTGAACCTGGTCCTGATCCTGAACCAACTCCTGATCCTGAAGCGACTCCTGATCCTGAACCGTGTCCTGATCCTGAACCGGGTCCTGATCCTGAACCGACTCCTGATCCTGAACCGACTCCTGATCCTGAACCGGGTCCTGATCTTGAACCAGGTCCTGATCCTGAACCAACTCCTGATCCTGAACCTGGTCCTGATCCTGAATCGGGTCCTGATCCAGAACCAACTCCTGATCCTGAACCGGGTCCTGATCATGAAATGCGTCCTGATCCTAAACCGGGTCCTGATACTGAACCAACTCCTGATCCTGAACCAACTCCTGATCCTGAACCGGGTCCTGATCCTGAAGTGGATCTTCATCCTGAACCGGATCCTGACCTGAACCGGGTCCTGATCCTGATCCGGATCCTGATCCTGAACCGGGTCCTGATCCTGATCCAACTCCTGATCCTGAACCGCTTCCTGATCCTGAACCGGGTCCTGATCCTGAACCAACTCCTGATCCTGCACCGACTCCTAATCCTGAACCGGGTCCTGATCCTGAACCGGGTCCTGATCCTGAACCGTGTCCTGATCCTGCCCAACTCCTGACCTGAACCGACTCCTGACCTTGCACAGGATCCTGATCCTGAATTGGGTCCTGATCCTGAACCAACTCCTGATCTTGAACCGGGTCCTGATCCTGAACCGGGTCCTGATCCAGAACCAACTCCTGATCTTGAACCGGGATCTGATCCTGAAATGAGTCCTGATCCTGCACCAGATCCTGATCTGAACCTGGTCCTGATCCTGAACCAACTCCTGATCCTGAAGCGACTCCTGATCCTGAACCGTGTCCTGATCCTGAACCGGGTCCTGATCCTGAACCGACTCCTGATCCTGAACCGACTCCTGATCCTGAACCGGGTCCTGGTCTTGAACCAGGTCCTGATCCTGAACCAACTCCTGATCCTGAACCTGGTCCTGATCCTGAATCGGGTCCTGATCCAGAACCAACTCTTGATCCTGAACCGGGTCCTGATCATGAACTGGATCTTGATCCTGAACCGGATCCTAATCCTGAAATGCGTCCTGATCCTAAACCGGGTCCTGATACTGAACCAACTCCTGATCCTGAACCAACTCATGATCCTGAACCGGGTCCTGATCCTCAAGTGGATCTTCATCCTGAACCTGATCCTGACCTGAACCGGGTCCTGATCCTGATCCGGATCCTGATCCTGAACCGGGTCCTGATCCTGACGAACTCCTGATCCTCAACCAACTCCTGATCCTGAACCGGATCGTGATCCTGAACCGGGTCCTGATCCTGAACCGGGTCCTGATCCTGAAATGAGTCCTGATCCTGAACGAACTCCTGATCCTGAACCAGGTCCTGATCCTGAAATGGGTCCTGACCCTGAACCAACTCCTGATCCTGAACAGGGTGCTGATCCTGAACCAACTCCTGATCCTGAACCAACTCCAGATCCTGAACGGGGTCCTGATCCTGAACGGGGTCCTGATCCTGAACCGACTCCTGATCCTGCACCGGGTCCTGATCCTGAACCGGGTCCTGATGCTGAACCAACTCCTGATCCTGAACCAACTCCTGATCTTGAACCGTGTACTGATCCTGAACAGGGTCATGATCCTGAACTGGATCCTGACCTGAACTGGGTCCGGATCCTGAATCGGATCCTGATCCTGAAATAAGTCCTCATCCTTCACCAGATCCTAATCCTGAACTGGATCATAATCTGAACTGTGTCCTGATTCTGAACCAACTCCTGAACCTGAATCGGGTCCTGATCCTGAACCAACTCCTGAGCCTAAACCGGGTACTGATCCTGAAATGAGTCCTGATTCTGCACCAGATCCTAATCCTGAACTGGATCCTGATCTGAACTGGGTCCTCATCCTGAATCAACTCCTGAAACTGAACCGGGTCCTGATCCTGAACCAACTCCTGATCCTGCACCGACTCCTAATCCTGAACCGGGTCCTGATCCTGAACCGATTCCTGATCCTGAACCGTGTCCTGATCCTGCCCAACTCCTGACCTGAACCGACTCCTGTCCTTGCACAGGATTCTGATCCTGAATTGGGTCCTGATCCTGAACCAACTCCTGATCTTGAACCGGGTCCTGATCCTGAACCGGGTCCTGATCCTGAACCAACTCCTGATCTTGAACCTGGAACTGATCCTGAAATGAGTCCTGATCCTGCACCAGATCCTGATCTGAACTGGGTTCTCATCCTGAACCAACTCCTGAAAATGAATCGACTCCTGATCCTGAACCGGGACCTGAACCTGAACCGTGTCCTAATCCTGAACCGAATCCTGATCCTGAACCTGGTCCTGATCCTGAACCAACTCCTGATCCTGAACCGAATCCTGATCCTGAACCGTGTCCTGATCCTGAACCGGGTCCTGATCCTGAACCGAATCCTGATCCTGAACCGACACCTGATCCTGAACCGGGTCCTGATCCTGAATCGGGTCCTGATCCTGAACCAACTCCTGATCCTGAACCGGGTCCTGATCATGAATTGAATCTTGATCCTGAACCGGATCCTAATCCTGAAATGCGTCCTGATCCTGAACCGGGTCCTGATACTGAACCAACTCCTGATCCTGAACCAACTCATGATCCTGAACCGGGTCCTGATCCTGAACTGGATCTTCATCCTGAACCGGATCCTGACCTGAACTGGGTCCGGATCCTGAATCGGATCATGATCCTGAAATAAGTCCTCATCCTTCACCAGATCCTAATCCTGAACTGGATCATAATCTGAACTGTGTCCTGATTCTGAACCAACTCCTGAACCTGAATCGGATCCTGATCCTGAACCGGGTCCTGATCCTGAATTTGGTCCTGATCCTGAACCAACTCCTGATCTTGAACCGGGTCCTGATCCTGAACCGAGTCCTGATCCTGAACCAACTCCTGATCTTGAACCCGGAACTGATCCTGAAATGAGTCCTGATCCTGCACCTGATCCTGATCTGAACTGGGTTCTCATCCTGAACCAACTCCTGAACCTGAATCGTGTCCTGATCATGAACCAACTCCTGATCCTGGAGCAACTCCTGATCCTGAACCAACTCCTGATCCTGAACCAACTCTTGATAATGAAACGGATCCTGATCCTGAACCGGGTCCTGACCCTGAACCGGATCCTGATCATGAACTAATGCCTGGTAATGAAACGGGTGCTGGTCCTGAAGCAAATCTTGATCCTGAACCGGGTCCGGATCCTGACCAACACCTGATCCTGAACCAACTCCTGATCCTGAACTGAGTCCTGATCCCGAACCGGGTCCTGACCCTGAACCGACTCCTGTTCCTGCACCGGGTACTGATCCTGAATTGGGTCCTGATCCTGATCCAACTCCTGATCTTGAACCGGGTCCTGATCCTGAACCGGATCCTGATCCTGAACCAACTCCTGATCCTGAACCAACTCCTGATCCTGAACCGGGTCCTGATCTTGACCAACTCCTGATCCTGAACCGGATCGTGATCCTGAACCGGGTCCTGATCCTGAACCGGATCCTGATGTGAACTGGGTCCTGATCCTGAACCAACTCCTGAACCTGAACCGGATCCTGATGTGAACTGGGTCCTGATCCTGACCAAATCCTTATCCAGAACCGGATCCTGATGTGAACTGGGTCCTGATCCTGAACCAACTCCTGATCCTGAACCGGATCGTGATCATGAACCGTGTCTTGACCCTGAACCGGGTCCTGATCCTGATCCAACTCTTGATCCTGAACCGGTTCCTGATCCTGAACCGGGTCCTGATCCTGAACCAACTCCTGATCCTGCACCGACTCCTAATCCTGAACCGGGTCCTGATCCTGAACCGGGTCCTGATCCTGAACCGTGTCCTGATCCTGCCCAACTCCTGACCTGAACCGACTCCTGACTTTGCTCAGGATCCTGATCCTGAATTGGGTCCTGATCCTGAACCAACTCCTGATCTTGAACCGGGTCCTGATCCTGAACCGGGTCCTGATCCTGAACCAACTCCTGATCTTGAACCGGGATCTGATCCTGAAATGAGTCCTGATCCTGCACCAGATCCTGATCTGAACTGGGTTCTCATCCTGAACCAACTCCTGAAACTGAATCGACTCCTGATCCTGAACCGGGACCTGATCCTGAACCGACTCCTGAACCTGAACCGGGTCCTGATCCTGATCTGGGTCCTTAATCTGAACCGTGTCCTGATCCTGAACCGAATCCTGATCCTGAACCTGGTCCTGATCCTGAACCAACTCCTGATCCTGAAGCGACTCCTGATCCTGAACCGTGTCCTGATCCTGAACCGGGTCCTGATCCTGAACCGACTCCTGATCCTGAACCGACTCCTGATCCTGAACCGGGTCCTGATCTTCAACCAGGTCCTGATCCTGAACCAACTCCTGATCCTGAACCTGGTCCTGATCCTGAATCGGGTCCTGATCCTGAACCGACTCCTGATCCTGCACCCGGGTCCTGATCCTGAACCGGGTCCTGATGCTGAACCAACTCCTGATCCTGAACCAACTCCTGATCTTGAACCGGGTACTGATCCTGAACTGGGTCATGATCCTGAACTGCATACTGACCTGAACTGGGTCCTGATCCTGAATCGGATCCTGATCCTGAAATAAGTCCTCATCCTTCACCAGATCCTAATCCTGAACTGGATCATAATCTGAACTGTGTCCTGATTCTGAACCAACTCCTGAACCTGAATCGGGTCCTGATCCTGAACTAACTCCTGAGCCTGAACCGGGTCCTGATCCTGAACCAACTCCTGATACTGAACCGACTCCTGATCCTGAACCGGGTCCTGATCCTGACCCGGGTCCTGATCCTGACCAACTCCTGATCCTGAACCGACTCCTGATCCTGCACCGGATCCTGATCCTGAATTGGGTCCTGATCATGAACCAACTCCTGATCTTGAACCGGGTACTGATCCTGAAATGAGTCCTGATTCTGCACCAGATCCTAATCCTGAACTGGATCATGATCTGAACTGGGCCCTCATCCTGAATCAACTCCTGAACCTGAATCGGGTCCCGATCCTGAACCAAATCCTGATCCTGAAACAACTCCTGAACCTGAACCGGTTCCTGATCCTGAACCGACTCCTGATCCTGAACAGGATCCTGATCCTGAACCAGATCCTGACCTTAACCGGCTCCTGATCCTGAACCGGATCCTGAACTGGGTCCTGATCCTGAAACGGGTCCTGATCCTGAACCGGATCCTGATGCGAACTGGGTCCTGATCCTGAACCAACTCCTGAACCTGAACCGGATCCTGATGTGAACTGGGTCCTGATCCTGACCAACTCATTATCCCGAACCGGATCTGATGTGAACTGGGTCCTGATCCTGAACCAACTCCTGATCCTGAACTGAATCGTGATCCTGAACCGGGTCCTGATCTTGAACCGGGTCCTGGTCCTGAACCGACTCCTGATCCTGAACCGACTCCTGATCCTGAACCGGGTCCTGATCTTGAACCGTGTCCTGATCCTGAACCAACTCCTGATCCTGAACCTGGTCCTGATCCTGAACCGGGACCTGATCCTGAACCAACTCCTGATCCTGAACCGGGTCCTGATCCTGAACCGACTCCTGATCCTGAACCGGGTCCTGATCCAGAACAAAGTCCTGATCCTCAACCGACTCCTAATCCTGAACCGGGTCCTGATCCTGAACCGACACTTGATCCTGAACCAGGTCCTGATGCTGACCAACTCCTGATCCTGAACCGACTCCTGATCCTGCACCGGATCCTGATCCTGAATTGGGTCCTGATACTGAACCAACTCCTGATCTTGAACCGGGTCCTGATCCTGAACCGGGTCCTGATCCTGAACCAACTCCTGATCCTGAACCGGGTCCTGATTCTGAACCGGGTCCTGATCCTGAACCGACTCCTGATCCTGAACCGTGTCCTGATCCTGACCAACTCCTGATCCTGAACCGACTCCTGATCCTGCACCGGATCCTGATCATGAATTTGGTCCTGATCCTGAACCAACTCCTGATCTTGAACCCGGAACTGATCCTGAAATGAGTCCTGATCCTGCACCTGATCCTGATCTGAACTGGGTTCTCGTCCTGAACCAACTCCTGAACCTGAATCGTGACCTGATCATGAACCAACTCCTGATCCTGGAGCAACTCCTGATCCTGAACCAACTCCTGATCCTGAACCAACTCTTGATAATGAAACGGATCCTGATCCTGAACCAACTCCTGATCCTGAACCGAATCCTGATCCTGAACCGTGTCCTGATCCTGAACCGGGTCCTGATCCTGAACCGAATCCTGATCCTGAACCGACACCTGATCCTGAACCGGGTCCTGATCCTGAATCGGGTCCTGATCCTGAACCAACTCCTGATCCTGAACCGGGTCCTGATCATGAATTGAATCTTGATCCTGAACCGGATCCTAATCCTGAAATGCGTCCTGATCCTGAACCGGGTCCTGATACTGAACCAACTCCTGATCCTGAACCAACTCATGATCCTGAACCGGGTCCTGATCCTGAACTGGATCTTCATCCTGAACCGGATCCTGACCTGAACTGGGTCCGGATCCTGAATCGGATCCTGATCCTGAAATAAGTCCTCATCCTTCACCAGATCCTAATCCTGAACTGGATCATAATCTGAACTGTGTCCTGATTCTGAACCAACTCCTGAACCTGAATCGGATCCTGATCCTGAACCAACTCCTGACCCTGAACCGGGTCCTGATCCTGAAACAACTCCTGATCCTGAACCGGATCCTGATGTGAACTGGGTCATGATCCTGAACCAACTCCTGAACCTGAACCGGATCCTGATGTGAACTGGGTCCTGATCCTGACCAACTCCTTATCCAGAACCGGATCCTGATGTGAACTGGGTCCTGATCCTGAACCAACTCCTGATCCTGAACGGGATCGTGATCATGAACCGTGTCTTGACCCTGAACCGGGTCCTGATCCTGAACTAACTCCTGATCCTGAACCGGTTCCTGATCCTGAACCGGGTCCTGATCCTGAACCAACTCCTAATCCTGCACCGACTCCTAATCCTGAAACGGGTCCTGATCCTGAACCGGGTCCTGATCCTGAACCGGGTCCTGATCCTGCCCAACTCCTGATCCTGAACCGACTCCTGACCTTGCACAGGATCCTGATCCTGAATTGGGCCCTGATCCTGAACCAACTCCTGATCTTGAACCGGGTCCTGATCCTGAACCGGGTCCTGATCCTGAGCCAACTCCTGATCTTGAACCGGGAACTGATCCTGAAATGAGTCCTGATCCTGCACCAGATCCTGATCTGAACCGGGACCTGATCCTGAACCGACTCCTGAACCTGAACCGGGTCCTGATCCTGAACTGGGTCCTTATGCTGAACCGGGTCCTGATCCTGAACCGAATCCTGATCCTGAACCTTGTCCTGATCCTGAACCAACTCCTGATCCTGAAGCGACTCCTGATCCTGAACCGTGTCCTGATCCTGAACCGGGTCCTGATCCTGAACCGACTCCTGATCCTGAACCGACTCCTGATCCTGAACCTGGTCCTGATCCTGAATCGGGTCCTGATCCTGAACCAACTCCTGATCCTGAACCGGGTCCTGATCATGAACTGGGTCTTGATCCTGAACCGGATCCTAATCCTGAAATGCGTCCTGATCCTGAACCAACTCATGATCCTGAACCGGGTCCTGATCCTGAACTGAATGTTCATTCTGAACCGGATCCTGACACAAACCGGGTCCTGATCCTGAACCGGATCCTGATCCTGAACCGGGTCCTGATCCTGACCAACTCCTGATCCTGAACCGACTCCTGATCCTGCACCGGATCCTGATCCTGAATTGGGTCCTGATCATGAACCAACTCCTGATCTTGAACCGGGTACTGATCCTGAAATGAGTCCTGATTCTGCACCAGATTCTAATCCTGAACTGGATCCTGATCTGAACTGGGTCCTCATCCTGAATCAACTCCTGAAACTGAACCGGGTCCTGATCCTGAACCAACTCCTGATCCTGCACCGACTCCTAATCCTGCCCAACTCCTGACCTGAACCGACTCCTGTCCTTGCACAGGATTCTGATCCTGAATTGGGTCCTGATCCTGAACCAACTCCTGATCTTGAACCGGGTCCTGATCCTGAACCGGGTCCTGATCCTGAACCAACTCCTGATCTTGAACCGGGAACTGATCCTGAAATGAGTCCTGATCCTGCACCAGATCCTGATCTGAACTGGGTTCTCATCCTGAACCAACTCCTGAAAATGAATCGACTCTTGATCCTGAACCGGGACCTGAACCTGAACCGTGTCCTGATCCTGAACCGAATCCTGATCCTGAACCTGGTCCTGATCCTGAACCAACTCCTGATCCTGAAGCGACTCCTGATCCTGAACCGTGTCCTGATCCTGAACCGGGTCCTGATCCTGAACCGACTCCTGATCCTGAACCGACACCTGATCCTGAACCGGGTCCTGATCCTGAATCGGGTCCTGATCCTGAACCAACTCCTGATCCTGAACCGGGTCCTGATCATGAATTGAATCTTGATCCTGAACCGGATCCTAATCCTGAAATGCGTCCTGATCCTGAACCGGGTCCTGATACTGAACCAACTCCTGATCCTGAACCAACTCATGATCCTGAACCGGGTCCTGATCCTGAACTGGATCTTCATCCTGAACCGGATCCTGACCTGAACTGGGTCCGGATCCTGAATCGGATCCTGATCCTGAAATAAGTCCTCATCCTTCACCAGATCCTAATCCTGAACTGGATCATAATCTGAACTGTGTCCTGATTCTGAACCAACTCCTGAACCTGAATCGGGTCCTGATCCTGAACCAACTCCTGACGCTGAACCGGGTCCTGATCCTGAAACAACTCCTGATCCTGAACCGGATCCTGATGTGAACTGGGTCCTGATCCTGAACCAACTCCTGAACCTGATCCGGATCCTGATGTGAACTGGGTCCTGATCCTGACCAACTCCTTATCCAGAACCGGATCCTGATGTGAACTGGGTCCTGATCCTGAACCAACTCCTGATCCTGAACGGGATCGTGATCATGAACCGTGTCTTGACCCTGAACCGGGTCCTGATCCTGAACTAACTCCTGATCCTGAACCGGTTCCTGATCCTGAAACGGGTCCTGATCCTGAACCAACTCCTGATCCTGCACCGACTCCTAATCCTGAAACGGGTCCTGATCCTGAACCGTGTCCTGATCCTGAACCGGGTCCTGATCCTGCCCAACTCCTGATCCTGAACCGACTCCTGACCTTGCACAGGATCCTGATCCTGAATTGGGTCCTGATCCTGAACCAACTCCTGATCTTGAACCGGGTCCTGATCCTGAACCGGGTCCTGATCCTGAGCCAACTCCTGATCTTGAACCGGGAACTGATCCTGAAATGAGTCCTGATCCTGCACCAGATCCTGATCTGAACCGGGACCTGATCCTGAACCGACTCCTGAACCTGAACCGGGTCCTGATCCTGAACTGGGTCCTTATGCTGAACCGGGTCCTGATCCTGAACCGAATCCTGATCCTGAACCTTGTCCTGATCCTGAACCAACTCCTGATCCTGAAGCGACTCCTGATCCTGAACCGGGTCCTGATCTTGAACCGTGTCCTGATCCTGAACCAACTCCTGATCCTGAACCTGGTCCTGATCCTGAATCGGGTCCTGATCCTGAACGAACTCCTGATCCTGAACCGGGTCCTGATCATGAACTGGGTCTTGATCCTGAACCGGATCCTAATCCTGAAATGCGTCCTGATCCTGAACCAACTCATGATCCTGAACCGGGTCCTGATCCTGAACTGAATGTTCATCCTGAACCGGATCCTGACCCAAACCGGGTCCTGATCCTGAACCGGATCCTGATCCTGAACCGGGTCCTGATCCTGACCAACTCCTGATCCTCAACCAACTCCTGATCCTGAACCGGATCGTGATCCTGAACCGGGTCCTGATCCTGAACCGGGTCCTGATCCTGAAATGAGTCCTGATCCTGAACGAACTCCTGATCCTGAACCAGGTCCTGATCCTGAACTGGGTCCTGATCCTGAACCAACTCCTGATCCTGAACAGGGTGCTGATCCTGAACCAACTCCTGATCCTGAAACAACTCCAGATCCTTAACGGAGTCCTTATCCTGAACGGGGTCCTGATCCTGAACCGACTCCTGATCCAGCACCCGGGTCCTGATCCTGAACCGGGTCCTGATGCTGAACCAACTCCTGATCCTGAACCAACTCCTGATCTTGAACCGGGTACTGATCCTGAACTGGGTCATGATCCTGAACTGCATACTGACCTGAACTGGGTCCTGATCCTGAATCGGATCCTGATCCTGAAATAAGTCCTCATCCTTCACCAGATCCTAATCCTGAAATGAATCATAATCTGAACTGTGTCCTGATTCTGAACCAACTCCTGAACCTGAATCGGGTCCTGATCCTGAACTACCTCCTGAGCCTGAACCGGGTCCTGATCCTGAACCAACTCCTGATACTGAACCGACTCCTGATCCTGAACCGGGTCCTGATCCTGACCCGGGTCCTGATCCTGACCAACTCCTGATCCTGAACCGACTCCTGATCCTGCACCGGATCCTGATCCTGAATTGGGTCCTGATCATGAACCAACTCCTGATCTTGAACCGGGTACTGATCCTGAAATGAGTCCTGATTCTGCACCAGATCCTAATCCTGAACTGGATCCTGATCTGAACTGGGCCCTCATCCTGAATCAAATCCTGAACCTGAATCGGGTCCCGATCCTGAAACAAATCCTGATCCTGAAACAACTCCTGAACCTGAACCGGTTCCTGATCCTGAACCGACTCCTGATCCTGAACCGGATCCTGATCCTGAACCAGATCCTGACCTTAACCGGCTCCTGATCCTGAACCGGATCCTGAACTGGGTCCTGATCCTGAACTGGATCCTGATCCTGAACCAACTCCTGATCCTGAACCGGGTCCGGATCCTGACCAACTCCTGGTCCTGAACCGGATCGTGATCCTGAAACGGGTCCTGATCCTGAACCGGATCCTGATGCGAACTGGGTCCTGATCCTGAACCAACTCCTGAACCTGAACCGGATCCTGATGTGAACCGGGTCCTGATCCTGAACCGACTCCTGATCCTGAACCGACTCCTGATCCTGAACCGGGTCCTGATCTTGAACCGTGTCCTGATCCTGAACCAACTCCTGATCCTGAACCTGGTCCTGATCCTGAACCGGGACCTGATCCTGAACCAACTCCTGATCCTGAACCGGGTCCTGATCCTGAACCGGATCCTGATGTGAACTGGGTCCTGATCCTGAACCAACTCCTGAACCTGATCCGGATCCTGATGTGAACTGGGTCCTGATCCTGACCAACTCCTTATCCAGAACCGGATCCTGATGTGAACTGGGTCCTGATCCTGAACCAACTCCTTATCCTGAACGGGATCGTGATCATGAACCGTGTCTTGACCCTGAACCGGGTCCTGATCCTGAACTAACTCCTGATCCTGAACCGGTTCCTGATCCTGAACCGGGTCCTGATCCTGAACCAACTCCTGATCCTGCACCGACTCCTAATCCTGAAACGGGTCCTGATCCTGAACCGGGTCCTGATCCTGAACCGGGTCCTGATCCTGCCCAACTCCTGATCCTGAACCGACTCCTGACCTTGCACAGGATCCTGATCCTGAATTGGGTCCTGATCCTGAACCAACTCCTGATCTTGAACCGGGTCCTGATCCTGAACCGGGTCCTGATCCTGAGCCAACTCCTGATCTTGAACCGGGAACTGATCCTGAAATGAGTCCTGATCCTGCACCAGATCCTGATCTGAACCGGGACCTGATCCTGAACCGATTCCTGAACCTGAACCGGGTCCTGATCCTGAACTGGGTCCTTATGCTGAACCGGGTCCTGATCCTGAACCGAATCCTGATCCTGAACCTTGTCCTGATCCTGAACCAACTCCTGATCCTGAAGCGACTCCTGATCCTGAACCGTGTCCTGATCCTGAACCGGGTCCTGATCCTGAACCGACTCCTGATCCTGAACCGACTCCTGATCCTGAACCGGGTCCTGATCTTGAACCGTGTCCTGATCTGAACCAACTCCTGATCCTGAACCTGGTCCTGATCCTGAATCGGGTCCTGATCCTGAACCAACGCCTGATCCTGAACCGGGTCCTGATCATGAACTGGGTCTTGATCCTGAACCGGATCCTGATCCTGAAAAGCGTCCTGATCCTGAACCGGGCCCTGATCCTGAACTGGGTCCTTATTCTGAACCGTGTCCTGATCCTGAACCGAATCCTGATTCTGAACCTGGTCCTGATCCTGAACCAACTCCTGATCATGAAGCGACTCCTGATCCTGAACCGTGTCCTGATCCTGAACCGGGTCCTGATCCTGAACCGACTCCTGATCCTGAACCGGGTCCTGATCTTGAACCAGGTCCTGATCCTGAACCAACTCCTGATCCTGAACCTGGTCCTGATCCTGAATCGGGTCCTGATCCAGAACCAACTCCTGATCCTGAACCGGGTCCTGATCATGAACTGGATCTTGATCCTGAACCGGATCCTAATCCTGAAATGCGTCCTGATCCTAAACCGGGTCCTGATACTGAACCAACTCCTGATCCTGAACCAACTCATGATCCTGAACCGGGTCCTGATCCTCAAGTGGATCTTCATCCTGAACCGGATCCTGACCTGAACCGGGTCCTGATCCTGATCCGGATCCTGATCCTGAACCGGGTCCTGATCCTGACGAACTCCTGATCCTCAACCAACTCCTGATCCTGAACCGGATCGTGATCCTGAACCGGGTCCTGATCCTGAACCGGGTCCTGATCCTGAAATGAGTCCTGATCCTGAACGAACTCCTGATCCTGAACCAGGTCCTGATCCTGAAATGGGTCCTGACCCTGAACCAACTCCTGATCCTGAACAGGGTGCTGATCCTGAACCAACTCCTGATCCTGAACCAACTCCAGATCCTGAACGGGGTCCTGATCCTGAACGGGGTCCTGATCCTGAACCGACTCCTGATCCTGCACCGGGTCCTGATCCTGAACCGGGTCCTGATGCTGAACCAACTCCTGATCCTGAACCAACTCCTGATCTTGAACCGTGTACTGATCCTGAACAGGGTCATGATCCTGAACTGGATCCTGACCTGAACTGGGTCCTGATCCTGAACCGGGTCCTGATCCTGAACCAACTCCTGATCTTGAACCGGGAACTGATCCTGAAATGAGTCCTGATCCTGCACCAGATCCTGATCTGAACTGGGTTCTCATCCTGAACCAACTCCTGAAAATGAATCGACTCTTGATCCTGAACCGGGACCTGAACCTGAACCGTGTCCTGATCCTGAACCGAATCCTGATCCTGAACCTGGTCCTGATCCTGAACCAACTCCTGATCCTGAAGCGACTCCTGATCCTGAACCGTGTCCTGATCCTGAACCGGGTCCTGATCCTGAACCGACTCCTGATCCTGAACCGACACCTGATCCTGAACCGGGTCCTGATCCTGAATCGGGTCCTGATCCTGAACCAACTCCTGATCCTGAACCGGGTCCTGATCATGAATTGAATCTTGATCCTGAACCGGATCCTAATCCTGAAATGCGTCCTGATCCTGAACCGGGTCCTGATACTGAACCAACTCCTGATCCTGAACCAACTCATGATCCTGAACCGGGTCCTGATCCTGAACTGGATCTTCATCCTGAACCGGATCCTGACCTGAACTGGGTCCGGATCCTGAATCGGATCCTGATCCTGAAATAAGTCCTCATCCTTCACCAGATCCTAATCCTGAACTGGATCATAATCTGAACTGTGTCCTGATTCTGAACCAACTCCTGAACCTGAATCGGGTCCTGATCCTGAACCAACTCCTGACGCTGAACCGGGTCCTGATCCTGAAACAACTCCTGATCCTGAACCGGATCCTGATGTGAACTGGGTCCTGATCCTGAACCAACTCCTGAACCTGATCCGGATCCTGATGTGAACTGGGTCCTGATCCTGACCAACTCCTTATCCAGAACCGGATCCTGATGTGAACTGGGTCCTGATCCTGAACCAACTCCTGATCCTGAACGGGATCGTGATCATGAACCGTGTCTTGACCCTGAACCGGGTCCTGATCCTGAACTAACTCCTGATCCTGAACCGGTTCCTGATCCTGAACCGGGTCCTGATCCTGAACCAACTCCTGATCCTGCACCGACTCCTAATCCTGAAACGGGTCCTGATCCTGAACCGGGTCCTGATCCTGAACCGGGTCCTGATCCTGCCCAACTCCTGATCCTGAACCGACTCCTGACCTTGCACAGGATCCTGATCCTGAATTGGGTCCTGATCCTGAACCAACTCCTGATCTTGAACCGGGTCCTGATCCTGAACCGGGTCCTGATCCTGAGCCAACTCCTGATCTTGAACCGGGAACTGATCCTGAAATGAGTCCTGATCCTGCACCAGATCCTGATCTGAACCGGGACCTGATCCTGAACCGACTCCTGAACCTGAACCGGGTCCTGATCCTGAACTGGGTCCTTATGCTGAACCGGGTCCTGATCCTGAACCGAATCCTGATCCTGAACCTTGTCCTGATCCTGAACCAACTCCTGATCCTGAAGCGACTCCTGATCCTGAACCGTGTCCTGATCCTGAACCGGGTCCTGATCCTGAACCGACTCCTGATCCTGAACCGACTCCTGATCCTGAACCGGGTCCTGATCTTGAACCGTGTCCTGATCCTGAACCAACTCCTGATCCTGAACCTGGTCCTGATCCTGAATCGGGTCCTGATCCTGAACGAACTCCTGATCCTGAACCGGGTCCTGATCATGAACTGGGTCTTGATCCTGAACCGGATCCTAATCCTGAAATGCGTCCTGATCCTGAACCAACTCATGATCCTGAACCGGGTCCTGATCCTGAACTGAATGTTCATCCTGAACCGGATCCTGACCCAAACCGGGTCCTGATCCTGAACCGGATCCTGATCCTGAACCGGGTCCTGATCCTGACCAACTCCTGATCCTCAACCAAATCCTGATCCTGAACCGGATCGTGATCCTGAACCGGGTCCTGATCCTGAACCGGGTCCTGATCCTGAAATGAGTCCTGATCCTGAACGAACTCCTGATCCTGAACCAGGTCCTGATCCTGAACTGGGTCCTGATCCTGAACCAACTCCTGATCCTGAACAGGGTGCTGATCCTGAACCAACTCCTGATCCTGAAACAACTCCAGATCCTTAACGGAGTCCTTATCCTGAACGGGGTCCTGATCCTGAACCGACTCCTGATCCAGCACCCGGGTCCTGATCCTGAACCGGGTCCTGATGCTGAACCAACTCCTGATCCTGAACCAACTCCTGATCTTGAACCGGGTACTGATCCTGAACTGGGTCATGATCCTGAACTGCATACTGACCTGATCTGGGTCCTGATCCTGAATCGGATCCTGATCCTGAAATAAGTCCTCATCCTTCACCAGATCCTAATCCTGAACTGGATCATAATCTGAACTGTGTCCTGATTCTGAACCAACTCCTGAACCTGAATCGGGTCCTGATCCTGAACTAACTCCTGAGCCTGAACCGGGTCCTGATCCTGAACCAACTCCTGATACTGAACCGACTCCTGATCCTGAACCGGGTCCTGATCCTGACCCGGGTCCTGATCCTGACCAACTCCTGATCCTGAACCGACTCCTGATCCTGCACCGGATCCTGATCCTGAATTGGGTCCTGATCATGAACCAACTCCTGATCTTGAACCGGGTACTGATCCTGAAATGAGTCCTGATTCTGCACCAGATCCTAATCCTGAACTGGATCCTGATCTGAACTGGGCCCTCATCCTGAATCAACTCCTGAACCTGAATCGGGTCCCGATCCTGAACCAAATCCTGATCCTGAAACAACTCCTGAACCTGAACCGGTTCCTGATCCTGAACCGACTCCTGATCCTGAAACGGATCCTGATCCTGAACCAGATCCTGACCTTAACCGGCTCCTGATCCTGAACCGGATCCTGAACTGGGTCCTGATCCTGAACCGGATCCTGATCCTGAACCAACTCCTGATCCTGAACCGGGTCCGGATCCTGACCAACTCCTGGTCCTGTACCGGATCGTGATCCTGAAACGGGTCCTGATCCTGAACCGGATCCTGATGCGAACTGGGTCCTGATCCTGAACCAACTCCTGAACCTGAACCGGATCCTGATGTGAACCGGGTCCTGATCCTGAACCGACTCCTGATCCTGAACCGACTCCTGATCCTGAACCGGGTCCTGATCTTGAACCGTGTCCTGATCCTGAACCAACTCCTGATCCTGAACCTGGTCCTGATCCTGAACCGGGACCTGATCCTGAACCAACTCCTGATCCTGAACCGGGTCCTGATCCTGAACCGGATCCTGATGTGAACTGGGTCCTGATCCTGAACCAACTCCTGAACCTGATCCGGATCCTGATGTGAACTGGGTCCTGATCCTGACCAACTCCTTATCCAGAACCGAATCCTGATGTGAACTGGGTCCTGATCCTGAACCAACTCCTGATCCTGAACGGGATCGTGATCATGAACCGTGTCTTGACCCTGAACCGGGTCCTGATCCTGAACTAACTCCTGATCCTGAACCGGTTCCTGATCCTGAACCGGGTCCTGATCCTGAACCAACTCCTGATCCTGCACCGACTCCTAATCCTGAAACGGGTCCTGATCCTGAACCGGGTCCTGATCCTGAACCGGGTCCTGATCCTGCCCAACTCATGATCCTGAACCGACTCCTGACCTTGCACAGGATCCTGATCCTGAATTGGGTCCTGATCCTGAACCAACTCCTGATCTTGAACCGGGTCCTGATCCTGAACCGGGTCCTGATCCTGAACCAACTCCTGATCTTGAACCGGGAACTGATCCTGAAATGAGTCCTGATCCTGCACCAGATCCTGATCTGAACCGGGACCTGATCCTGAACCGACTCCTGAACCTGAACCGGGTCCTGATCCTGAACTGGGTCCTTATGCTGAACCGGGTCCTGATCCTGAACCGAATCCTGATCCTGAACCTTGTCCTGATCCTGAACCAACTCCTGATCCTGAAGCGACTCCTGATCCTGAACCGTGTCCTGATCCTGAACCGGGTCCTGATCCTGAACCGACTCCTGATCCTGAACCGACTCCTGATCCTGAACCGGGTCCTGATCTTGAACCGTGTCCTGATCCTGAACCAACTCCTGATCCTGAACCTGGTCCTGATCCTGAATCGGGTCCTGATCCTGAACCAACTCCTGATCCTGAACCGGGTCCTGATCATGAACTGGGTCTTGATCCTGAACCGGATCCTAATCCTGAAATGCGTCCTGATCCTGAACCGGGCCCTGATCCTGAACTGGGTCCTTATTCTGAACCGTGTCCTGATCCTGAACCGAATCCTGATCCTGAACCTGGTCCTGATCCTGAACCAACTCCTGATCCTGAAGCGACTCCTGATCCTGAACCGTGTCCTGATCCTGAACCGGGTCCTGATCCTGAACCGACTCCTGATCCTGAACCGACTCCTGATCCTGAACCGGGTCCTGATCTTGAACCAGGTCCTGATCCTGAACCAACTCCTGATCCCGAACCTGGTCCTGATCCTGAATCGGGTCCTGATCCAGAACCAACTCCTGATCCTGAACCGGGTCCTGATCATGAACTGGATCTTGATCCTGAACCGGATCCTAATCCTGAAATGCGTCCTGATCCTAAACCGGGTCCTGATACTGAACCAACTCCTGATCCTGAACCAACTCATGATCCTGAACCGGGTCCTGATCCTCAAGTGGATCTTCATCCTGAACCGGATCCTGACCTGAACCGGGTCCTGATCCTGATCCGGATCCTGATCCTGAACCGGGTCCTGATCCTGACGAACTCCTGATCCTCAACCAACTCCTGATCCTGAACCGGATCGTGATCCTGAACCGGGTCCTGATCCTGAACCGGGTCCTGATCCTGAAATGAGTCCTGATCCTGAACGAACTCCTGATCCTGAACCAGGTCCTGATCCTGAAATGGGTCCTGACCCTGAACCAACTCCTGATCCTGAACAGGGTGCTGATCCTGAACCAACTCCTGATCCTGAACAGGGTGCTGATCCTGAACCAACTCCTGATCCTGAAACAACTCCAGATCCTTAACGGAGTCCTTATCCTGAACGGGGTCCTGATCCTGAACCGACTCCTGATCCAGCACCCGGGTCCTGATCCTGAACCGGGTCCTGATCTTGAACCGTGTCCTGATCCTGAACCAACTCCTGATCCTGAACCTGGTCCTGATCCTGAACCGGGACCTGATCCTGAACCAACTCCTGATCCTGAACCGGGTCCTGATCCTGAACCGGATCCTGATGTGAACTGGGTCCTGATCCTGAACCAACTCCTGAACCTGATCCGGATCCTGATGTGAACTGGGTCCTGATCCTGACCAACTCCTTATCCAGAACCGAATCCTGATGTGAACTGGGTCCTGATCCTGAACCAACTCCTGATCCTGAACGGGATCGTGATCATGAACCGTGTCTTGACCCTGAACCGGGTCCTGATCCTGAACTAACTCCTGATCCTGAACCGGTTCCTGATCCTGAACCGGGTCCTGATCCTGAACCAACTCCTGATCCTGCACCGACTCCTAATCCTGAAACGGGTCCTGATCCTGAACCGGGTCCTGATCCTGAACCGGGTCCTGATCCTGCCCAACTCATGATCCTGAACCGACTCCTGACCTTGCACAGGATCCTGATCCTGAATTGGGTCCTGATCCTGAACCAACTCCTGATCTTGAACCGGGTCCTGATCCTGAACCGGGTCCTGATCCTGAACCAACTCCTGATCTTGAACCGGGAACTGATCCTGAAATGAGTCCTGATCCTGCACCAGATCCTGATCTGAACCGGGACCTGATCCTGAACCGACTCCTGAACCTGAACCGGGTCCTGATCCTGAACTGGGTCCTTATGCTGAACCGGGTCCTGATCCTGAACCGAATCCTGATCCTGAACCTTGTCCTGATCCTGAACCAACTCCTGATCCTGAAGCGACTCCTGATCCTGAACCGTGTCCTGATCCTGAACCGGGTCCTGATCCTGAACCGACTCCTGATCCTGAACCGACTCCTGATCCTGAACCGGGTCCTGATCTTGAACCGTGTCCTGATCCTGAACCAACTCCTGATCCTGAACCTGGTCCTGATCCTGAATCGGGTCCTGATCCTGAACCAACTCCTGATCCTGAACCGGGTCCTGATCATGAACTAGGTCTTGATCCTGAACCGGATCCTAATCCTGAAATGCGTCCTGATCCTGAACCGGGCCCTGATCCTGAACTGGGTCCTTATTCTGAACCGTGTCCTGATCCTGAACCGAATCCTGATCCTGAACCTGGTCCTGATCCTGAACCAACTCCTGATCCTGAAGCGACTCCTGATCCTGAACCGTGTCCTGATCCTGAACCGGGTCCTGATCCTGAACCGACTCCTGATCCTGAACCGACTCCTGATCCTGAACCGGGTCCTGATCTTGAACCAGGTCCTGATCCTGAACCAACTCCTGATCCCGAACCTGGTCCTGATCCTGAATCGGGTCCTGATCCAGAACCAACTCCTGATCCTGAACCGGGTCCTGATCATGAACTGGATCTTGATCCTGAACCGGATCCTAATCCTGAAATGCGTCCTGATCCTAAACCGGGTCCTGATACTGAACCAACTCCTGATCCTGAACCAACTCATGATCCTGAACCGGGTCCTGATCCTCAAGTGGATCTTCATCCTGAACCGGATCCTGACCTGAACCGGGTCCTGATCCTGATCCGGATCCTGATCCTCAACCGGGTCCTGATCCTGACGAACTCCTGATCCTCAACCAACTCCTGATCCTGAACCGGATCGTGATCCTGAACCGGGTCCTGATCCTGAACCGGGTCCTGATCCTGAAATGAGTCCTGATCCTGAACGAACTCCTGATCCTGAACCAGGTCCTGATCCTGAAATGGGTCCTGACCCTGAACCAACTCCTGATCCTGAACAGGGTGCTGATCCTGAACCAACTCCTGATCCTGAACAGGGTGCTGATCCTGAACCAACTCCTGATCCTGAAACAACTCCAGATCCTTAACGGAGTCCTTATCCTGAACGGGGTCCTGATCCTGAACCGACTCCTGATCCAGCACCCGGGTCCTGATCCTGAACCGGGTCCTGATGCTGAACCAACTCCTGATCCTGAACCAACTCCTGATCTTGAACCGGGTACTGATCCTGAACTGGGTCAGGATCCTGAACTGCATACTGACCTGAACTGGGTCCTGATCCTGAATCGGATCCTGATCCTGAAATAAGTCCTCATCCTTCACCAGATCCTAATCCTGAACTGGATCATAATCTGAACTGTGTCCTGATTCTGAACCAACTCCTGAACCTGAATCGGGTCCTGATCCTGAACTAACTCCTGAGCCTGAACCGGGTCCTGATCCTGAACCAACTCCTGATACTGAACCGACTCCTGATCCTGAACCGGGTCCTGATCCTGACCCGGGTCCTGATCCTGACCAACTCCTGATCCTGAACCGACTCCTGATCCTGCACCGGATCCTGATCCTGAATTGGGTCCTGATCATGAACCAACTCCTGATCTTGAACCGGGTACTGATCCTGAAATGAGTCCTGATTCTGCACCAGATCCTAATCCTGAACTGGATCCTGATCTGAACTGGGCCCTCATCCTGAATCAACTCCTGAACCTGAATCGGGTCCCGATCCTGAACCAAATCCTGATCCTGAAACAACTCCTGAACCTGAACCGGTTCCTGATCCTGAACCGACTCCTGATCCTGAACCGGATCCTGATCCTGAACCAGATCCTGACCTTAACCGGCTCCTGATCCTGAACCGGATCCTGAACTGGGTCCTGATCCTAAACCGGATCCTGATCCTGAACCAACTCCTGATCCTGAACCGGGTCCGGATCCTGACCAACTCCTGGTCCTGAACCGGATCGTGATCCTGAAACGGGTCCTGATCCTGAACCGGATCCTGATGCGAACTGGGTCCTGATCCTGAACCAACTCCTGAACCTGAACCGGATCCTGATGTGAACCGGGTCCTGATCCTGAACCGACTCCTGATCCTGAACCGACTCCTGATCCTGAACCGGGTCCTGATCTTGAACCGTGTCCTGATCCTGAACCAACTCCTGATCCTGAACCTGGTCCTGATCCTGAACCGGGACCTGATCCTGAACCAACTCCTGATCCTGAACCGGGTCCTGATCCTGAACCGGATCCTGATGTGAACTGGGTCCTGATCCTGAACCAACTCCTGAACCTGATCCGGATCCTGATGTGAACTGGGTCCTGATCCTGACCAACTCCTTATCCAGAACCGGATCCTGATGTGAACTGGGTCCTGATCCTGAACCAACTCCTGATCCTGAACGGGATCGTGATCATGAACCGTGTCTTGACCCTGAACCGGGTCCCGATCCTGAACTAACTCCTGATCCTGAACCGGTTCCTGATCCTGAACCGGGTCCTGATCCTGAACCAACTCCTGATCCTGCACCGACTCCTAATCCTGAAACGGGTCCTGATCCTGAACCGGGTCCTGATCCTGAACCGGGTCCTGATCCTGCCCAACTCCTGATCCTGAACCGACTCCTGACCTTGCACAGTATCCTGATCCTGAATTGGGTCCTGATCCTGAACCAACTCCTGATCTTGAACCGGGTCCTGATCCTGAACCGGGTCCTGATCCTGAGCCAACTCCTGATCTTGAACCGGGAACTGATCCTGAAATGAGTCCTGATCCTGCACCAGATCCTGATCTGAACCGGGACCTCATCCTGAACCGATTCCTGAACCTGAACCGGGTCCTGATCCTGAACTGGGTCCTTATGCTGAACCGGGTCCTGATCCTGAACCGAATCCTGATCCTGAACCTTGTCCTGATCCTGAACCAACTCCTGATCCTGAAGCGACTCCTGATCCTGAACCGTGTCCTGATCCTGAACCGGGTCCTGATCCTGAACCGACTCCTGATCCTGAACCGACTCCTGATCCTGAACCGGGTCCTGATCTTGAACCGTGTCCTGATCCTGAACCAACTCCTGATCCTGAACCTGGTCCTGATCCTGAATCGGGTCCTGATCCTGAACCAACTCCTGATCCTGAACCGGGTCCTGATCATGAACTGGGTCTTGATCCTGAACCGGATCCTAATCCTGAAATGCGTCCTGATCCTGAACCGGGCCCTGATCCTGAACTGGGTCCTTATTCTGAACCGTGTCCTGATCCTGAACCGAATCCTGATTCTGAACCTGGTCCTGATCCTGAACCAACTCCTGATCCTGAAGCGACTCCTGATCCTGAACCGTGTCCTGATCCTGAACCGGGTCCTGATCCTGAACCGACTCCTGATCCTGAACCGGGTCCTGATCTTGAACCAGGTCCTGATCCTGAACCAACTCCTGATCCTGAACCTGGTCCTGATCCTGAATCGGGTCCTGATCCAGAACCAACTCCTGATCCTGAACCGGGTCCTGATCATGAACTGGATCTTGATCCTGAACCGGATCCTAATCCTGAAATGCGTCCTGATCCTAAACCGGGTCCTGATACTGAACCAACTCCTGATCCTGAACCAACTCATGATCCTGAACCGGGTCCTGATCCTCAAGTGGATCTTCATCCTGAACCGGATCCTGACCTGAACCGGGTCCTGATCCTGATCCGGATCCTGATCCTGAACCGGGTCCTGATCCTGACGAACTCCTGATCCTCAACCAACTCCTGATCCTGAACCGGATCGTGATCCTGAACCGGGTCCTGATCCTGAACCGGGTCCTGATCCTGAAATGAGTCCTGATCCTGAACGAACTCCTGATCCTGAACCAGGTCCTGATCCTGAAATGGGTCCTGACCCTGAACCAACTCCTGATCCTGAACAGGGTGCTGATCCTGAACCAACTCCTGATCCTGAACCAACTCCAGATCCTGAACGGGGTCCTGATCCTGAACGGGGTCCTGATCCTGAACCGACTCCTGATCCTGCACCGGGTCCTGATCCTGAACCGGGTCCTGATGCTGAACCAACTCCTGATCCTGAACCAACTCCTGATCTTGAACCGTGTACTGATCCTGAACAGGGTCATGATCCTGAACTGGATCCTGACCTGAACTGGGTCCTGATCCTGAACCGGGTCCTGATCCTGAACCAACTCCTGATCTTGAACCGGGAACTGATCCTGAAATGAGTCCTGATCCTGCACCAGATCCTGATCTGAACTGGGTTCTCATCCTGAACCAACTCCTGAAAATGAATCGACTCTTGATCCTGAACCGGGACCTGAACCTGAACCGTGTCCTGATCCTGAACCGAATCCTGATCCTGAACCTGGTCCTGATCCTGAACCAACTCCTGATCCTGAAGCGACTCCTGATCCTGAACCGTGTCCTGATCCTGAACCGGGTCCTGATCCTGAACCGACTCCTGATCCTGAACCGACACCTGATCCTGAACCGGGTCCTGATCCTGAATCGGGTCCTGATCCTGAACCAACTCCTGATCCTGAACCGGGTCCTGATCATGAATTGAATCTTGATCCTGAACCGGATCCTAATCCTGAAATGCGTCCTGATCCTGAACCGGGTCCTGATACTGAACCAACTCCTGATCCTGAACCAACTCATGATCCTGAACCGGGTCCTGATCCTGAACTGGATCTTCATCCTGAACCGGATCCTGACCTGAACTGGGTCCGGATCCTGAATCGTACCTGATCCTGAAATAAGTCCTCATCCTTCACCAGATCCTAATCCTGAACTGGATCATAATCTGAACTGTGTCCTGATTCTGAACCAACTCCTGAACCTGAATCGGGTCCTGATCCTGAACCAACTCCTGACGCTGAACCGGGTCCTGATCCTGAAACAACTCCTGATCCTGAACCGGATCCTGATGTGAACTGGGTCCTGATCCTGAACCAACTCCTGAACCTGATCCGGATCCTGATGTGAACTGGGTCCTGATCCTGACCAACTCCTTATCCAGAACCGGATCCTGATGTGAACTGGGTCCTGATCCTGAACCAACTCCTGATCCTGAACGGGATCGTGATCATGAACCGTGTCTTGACCCTGAACCGGGTCCTGATCCTGAACTAACTCCTGATCCTGAACCGGTTCCTGATCCTGAACCGGGTCCTGATCCTGAACCAACTCCTGATCCTGCACCGACTCCTAATCCTGAAACGGGTCCTGATCCTGAACCGGGTCCTGATCCTGAACCGGGTCCTGATCCTGCCCAACTCCTGATCCTGAACCGACTCCTGACCTTGCACAGGATCCTGATCCTGAATTGGGTCCTGATCCTGAACCAACTCCTGATCTTGAACCGGGTCCTGATCCTGAACCGGGTCCTGATCCTGAGCCAACTCCTGATCTTGAACCGGGAACTGATCCTGAAATGAGTCCTGATCCTGCACCAGATCCTGATCTGAACCGGGACCTGATCCTGAACCGACTCCTGAACCTGAACCGGGTCCTGATCCTGAACTGGGTCCTTATGCTGAACCGGGTCCTGATCCTGAACCGAATCCTGATCCTGAACCTTGTCCTGATCCTGAACCAACTCCTGATCCTGAAGCGACTCCTGATCCTGAACCGTGTCCTGATCCTGAACCGGGTCCTGATCCTGAACCGACTCCTGATCCTGAACCGACTCCTGATCCTGAACCGGGTCCTGATCTTGAACCGTGTCCTGATCCTGAACCTGGTCCTGATCCTGAACCTGGTCCTGATCCTGAATCGGGTCCTGATCCTGAACGAACTCCTGATCCTGAACCGGGTCCTGATCATGAACTGGGTCTTGATCCTGAACCGGATCCTAATCCTGAAATGCGTCCTGATCCTGAACCAACTCATGATCCTGAACCGGGTCCTGATCCTGAACTGAATGTTCATCCTGAACCGGATCCTGACCCAAACCGGGTCCTGATCCTGAACCGGATCCTGATCCTGAACCGGGTCCTGATCCTGACCAACTCCTGATCCTCAACCAACTCCTGATCCTGAACCGGATCGTGATCCTGAACCGGGTCCTGATCCTGAACCGGGTCCTGATCCTGAAATGAGTCCTGATCCTGAACGAACTCCTGATCCTGAACCAGGTCCTGATCCTGAACTGGGTCCTGATCCTGAACCAACTCCTGATCCTGAACAGGGTGCTGATCCTGAACCAACTCATGATCCTGAAACAACTCCAGATCCTTAACGGAGTCCTTATCCTGAACGGGGTCCTGATCCTGAACCGACTCCTGATCCAGCACCCGGGTCCTGATCCTGAACCGGGTCCTGATGCTGAACCAACTCCTGATCCTGAACCAACTCCTGATCTTGAACCGGGTACTGATCCTGAACTGGGTCATGATCCTGAACTGCATACTGACCTGAACTGGGTCCTGATCCTGAATCGGATCCTGATCCTGAAATAAGTCCTCATCCTTCACCAGATCCTAATCCTGAACTGGATCATAATCTGAACTGTGTCCTGATTCTGAACCAACTCCTGAACCTGAATCGGGTCCTGATCCTGAACTAACTCCTGAGCCTGAACCGGGTCCTGATCCTGAACCAACTCCTGATACTGAACCGACTCCTGATCCTGAACCGGGTCCTGATCCTGACCCGGGTCCTGATCCTGACCAACTCCTGATCCTGAACCGACTCCTGATCCTGCACCGGATCCTGATCCTGAATTGGGTCCTGATCATGAACCAACTCCTGATCTTGAACCGGGTACTGATCCTGAAATGAGTCCTGATTCTGCACCAGATCTTAATCCTGAACTGGATCCTGATCTGAACTGGGCCCTCATCCTGAATCAACTCCTGAACCTGAATCGGGTCCCGATCCTGAACCAAATCCTGATCCTGAAACAACTCCTGAACCTGAACCGGTTCCTGATCCTGAACCGACTCCTGATCCTGAACCGGATCCTGATCCTGAACCAGATCCTGACCTTAACCGGCTCCTGATCCTGAACCGGATCCTGAACTGGGTCCTGATCCTGAACCGGATCCTGATCCTGAACCAACTCCTGATCCTGAACCGGGTCCGGATCCTGACCAACTCCTGGTCCTGAACCGGATCGTGATCCTGAAACGGGTCCTGATCCTGAACCGGATCCTGATGCGAACTGGGTCCTGATCCTGAACCAACTCCTGAACCTGAACCGGATCCTGATGTGAACCGGGTCCTGATCCTGAACCGACTCCTGATCCTGAACCGACTCCTGATCCTGAACCGGGTCCTGATCTTGAACCGTGTCCTGATCCTGAACCAACTCCTGATCCTGAACCTGGTCCTGATCCTGAACCGGGACCTGATCCTGAACCAACTCCTGATCCTGAACCGGGTCCTGATCCTGAACCGGATCCTGATGTGAACTGGGTCCTGATCCTGAACCAACTCCTGAACCTGATCCGGATCCTGATGTGAACTGGGTCCTGATCCTGACCAACTCCTTATCCAGAACCGGATCCTGATGTGAACTGGGTCCTGATCCTGAACCAACTCCTGATCCTGAACGGGATCGTGATCATGAACCGTGTCTTGACCCTGAACCGGGTCCTGATCCTGAACTAACTCCTGATCCTGAACCGGTTCCTGATCCTGAACCGGGTCCTGATCCTGAACCAACTCCTGATCCTGCACCGACTCCTAATCCTGAAACGGGTCCTGATCCTGAACCGGGTCCTGATCCTGAACCGGGTCCTGATCCTGCCCAACTCCTGATCCTGAACCGACTCCTGACCTTGCACAGGATCCTGATCCTGAATTGGGTCCTGATCCTGAACCAACTCCTGATCTTGAACCGGGTCCTGATCCTGAACCGGGTCCTGATCCTGAGCCAACTCCTGATCTTGAACCGGGAACTGATCCTGAAATGAGTCCTGATCCTGCACCAGATCCTGATCTGAACCGGAACCTGATCCTGAACCGACTCCTGAACCTGAACCGGGTCATGATCCTGAACTGGGTCCTTATGCTGAACCGGGTCCTGATCCTGAACCGAATCCTGATCCTGAACCTTGTCCTGATCCTGAACCAACTCCTGATCCTGAAGCGACTCCTGATCCTGAACCGTGTCCTGATCCTGAACCGAGTCCTGATCCTGAACCGACTCCTGATCCTGAACCGACTCCTGATCCTGAACCGGGTCCTGATCTTGAACCGTGTCCTGATCCTGAACCAACTCCTGATCCTGAACCTGGTCCTGATCCTGAATCGGGTCCTGATCCTGAACCAACTCCTGATCCTGAACCGGGTCCTGATCATGAACTGGGTCTTGATCCTGAACCGGATCCTAATCCTGAAATGCGTCCTGATCCTGAACCGGGCCCTGATCCTGAACTGGGTCCTTATTCTGAACCGTGTCCTGATCCTGAACCGAATCCTGATCCTGAACCTGGTCCTGATCCTGAACCAACTCCTGATCATGAACTGGATCTTGATCCTGAACCGGATCCTAATCCTGAAATGCGTCCTGATCCTAAACCGGGTCCTGATACTGAACCAACTCCTGATCCTGAACCAACTCATGATCCTGAACCGGGTCCTGATCCTCAAGTGGATCTTCATCCTGAACCGGATCCTGACCTGAACCGGGTCCTGATCCTGATCCGGATCCTGATCCTCAACCGGGTCCTGATCCTGACGAACTCCTGATCCTCAACCAACTCCTGATCCTGAACCGGATCGTGATCCTGAACCGGGTCCTGATCCTGAACCGGGTCCTGATCCTGAAATGAGTCCTGATCCTGAACGAACTCCTGATCCTGAACCAGGTCCTGATCCTGAAATGGGTCCTGACCCTGAACCAACTCCTGATCCTGAACAGGGTGCTGATCCTGAACCAACTCCTGATCCTGAACCAACTCCAGAGCCTGAACGGGGTCCTGATCCTGAACGGGGTCCTGATCCTGAACCGACTCCTGATCCTGCACCGGGTCCTGATCCTGAACCGGGTCCTGATGCTGAACCAACTCCTGATCCTGAACCAACTCCTGATCTTGAACCGTGTACTGATCCTGAACAGGGTCATGATCCTGAACTGGATCCTGACCTGAACTGGGTCCGGATCCTGAATCGGATCCTGATCCTGAAATAAGTCCTCATCCTTCACCAGATCCTAATCCTGAACTGGATCATAATCTGAACTGTGTCCTGATTCTGAACGAACTCCTGAACCTGAATCGGGTCCTGATCCTGAACCAACTCCTGAGCCTAAACCGGGTCCTGATCCTGAAACAACTCCTGATCCTGAACCGGGTCCTGATCCTGAACCGGGTCCTGATCCTGAACCAACTCCTGATCCTGAACCGACTCCTGATCCTGAACCGGGACCTGATCCTGAATCGGGTCCTGATCCTGACCCGGGTCCTGATCCTGACCAACTCCTGATCCTGAACCGACTCCTGATCCTGCACCGGATCCTGATCCTGAATTGGGTCCTGATCATGAACCAACTCCTGATCTTGAACCGGGTACTGATCCTGAAATGAGTCCTGATTCTGCACCAGATCCTAATCCTGAACTGGATCCTGATCTGAACTGGGTCCTCATCCTGAATCAACTCCTGAAACTGAACCGGGTCCTGATCCTGAACCAACTCCTGATCCTGCACCGACTCCTAATCCTGAACCGGGTCCTGATCCTGAACCGGGTCCTGATCCTGAACCGTGTCCTGATCCTGCCCAATTCCTGACCTGAACCGACTCCTGTCCTTGCACAGGATTCTGATCCTGAATTGTGTCCTGATCCTGAACCAACTCCTGATCTTGAACCGGGTCCTGATCCTGAACCGGGTCCTGATCCTGAATCAACTCCTGATCTTGAACCGGGAACTGATCCTGAAATGAGTCCTGATCCTGCACCAGATCCTGATCTGAACTGGGTTCTCATCCTGAACCAACTCCTGAAAATGAATCGACTCCTGATCCTGAACCGGGACCTGAACCTGAACCGTGTCCTGATCCTGAACCGAATCCTGATCCTGAACCTGGTCCTGATCCTGAACCAACTCCTGATCCTGAAGCGACTCCTGATCCTGAACCGTGTCCTGATCCTGAACCGGGTCCTGATCCTGAACCGACTCCTGATCCTGAACCGACACCTGATCCTGAACTGGGTCCTGATCCTGAATCGGGTCCTGATCCTGAACCAACTCCTGATCCTGAACCGGGTCCTGATCATGAATTGAATCTTGATCCTGAACCGGATCCTAATCCTGAAATGCGTCCTGATCCTGAACCGGGTCCTGATACTGAACCAACTCCTGATCCTGAACCAACTCATGATCCTGAACCGGGTCCTGATCCTGAACTGGATCTTCATCCTGAACCGGATCCTGACCTGAACTGGGTCCGGATCCTGAATCGGATCCTGATCCTGAAATAAGTCCTCATCCTTCACCAGATCCTAATGCTGAACTGGATCATAATCTGAACTGTGTCCTGATTCTGAACCAACTCCTGAACCTGAATCGGGTCCTGATCCTGAACCAACTCCTGACCCTGAACCGGGTCCTGATCCTGAAACAACTCCTGATCCTGAACCGGATCCTGATGTGAACTGGGTCCTGATCCTGAACCAACTCCTGAACCTGATCCGGATCCTGATGTGAACTGGGTCCTGATCCTGACCAACTCCTTATCCAGAACCGGATCCTGATGTGAACTGGGTCCTGATCCTGAACCAACTCCTGATCCTGAACGGGATCGTGATCATGAACCGTGTCTTGACCCTGAACCGGGTCCTGATCCTGAACTAACTCCTGATCCTGAACCGGTTCCTGATCCTGAACCGGGTCCTGATCCTGAACCAACTCCTGATCCTGCACCGACTCCTAATCCTGAAACGGGTCCTGATCCTGAACCGGGTACTGATCCTGAACCGGGTCCTGATCCTGCCCAACTCCTGATCCTGAACCGACTCCTGACCTTGCACAGGATCCTGATCCTGAATTGGGTCCTGATCCTGAACCAACTCCTGATCTTGAACCGGGTCCTGATCCTGAACCGGGTCCTGATCCTGAGCCAACTCCTGATCTTGAACCGGGAACTGATCCTGAAATGAGTCCTGATCCTGCACCAGATCCTGATCTGAACCGGGACCTGATCCTGAACCGACTCCTGAACCTGAACCGGGTCCTGATCCTGAACTGGGTCCTTATGCTGAACCGGGTCCTGATCCTGAACCGAATCCTGATCCTGAACCTTGTCCTGATCCTGAACCAACTCCTGATCCTGAAGCGACTCCTGATCCTGAACCGTGTCCTGATCCTGAACCGGGTCCTGATCCTGAACCGACTCCTGATCCTGAACCGACTCCTGATCCTGAACCGGGACCTGAACCTGAACCGTGTCCTGATCCTGAACCGAATCCTGATCCTGAACCTGGTCCTGATCCTGAACCAACTCCTGATCCTGAAGCGACTCCTGATCCTGAACCGTGTCCTGATCCTGAACCGGGTCCTGATCCTGAACCGACTCCTGATCCTGAACCGACACCTGATCCTGAACCGGGTCCTGATCCTGAATCGGGTCCTGATCCTGAACCAACTCCTGATCCTGAACCGGGTCCTGATCATGAATTGAATCTTGATCCTGAACCGGATCCTAATCCTGAAATGCGTCCTGATCCTGAACCGGGTCCTGATACTGAACCAACTCCTGATCCTGAACCAACTCATGATCCTGAACCGGGTCCTGATCCTGAACTGGATCTTCATCCTGAACCGGATCCTGACCTGAACTGGGTCCGGATCCTGAATCGGATCCTGATCCTGAAATAAGTCCTCATCCTTCACCAGATCCTAATGCTGATCTGGATCATAATCTGAACTGTGTCCTGATTCTGAACCAACTCCTGAACCTGAATCGGGTCCTGATCCTGAACCAACTCCTGACCCTGAACCGGGTCCTGATCCTGAAACAACTCCTGATCCTGAACCGGATCCTGATGTGAACTGGGTCCTGATCCTGAACCAACTCCTGAACCTGATCCGGATTCTGATGTGAACTGGGTCCTGATCCTGACCAACTCCTTATCCAGAACCGGATCCTGATGTGAACTGGGTCCTGATCCTGAACCAACTCCTTATCCTGAACGGGATCGTGATCATGAACCGTGTCTTGACCCTGAACCGGGTCCTGATCCTGAACTAACTCCTGATCCTGAACCGGTTCCTGATCCTGAACCGGGTCCTGATCCTGAACCAACTCCTGATCCTGCACCGACTCCTAATCCTGAAACGGGTCCTGATCCTGAACCGGGTCCTGATCCTGAACCGGGTCCTGATCCTGCCCAACTCCTGATCCTGAACCGACTCCTGACCTTGCACAGGATCCTGATCCTGAATTGGGTCCTGATCCTGAACCAACTCCTGATCTTGAACCGGGTCCTGATCCTGAACCGGGTCCTGATCCTGAGCCAACTCCTGATCTTGAACCGGGAACTGATCCTGAAATGAGTCCTGATCCTGCACCAGATCCTGATCTGAACCGGGACCTGATCCTGAACCGACTCCTGAACCTGAACCGGGTCCTGATCCTGAACTGGGTCCTTATGCTGAACCGGGTCCTGATCCTGAACCGAATCCTGATCCTGAACCTTGTCCTGATCCTGAACCAACTCCTGATCCTGAAGCGACTCCTGATCCTGAACCGTGTCCTGATCCTGAACCGGGTCCTGATCCTGAACCGACTCCTGATCCTGAACCGACTCCTGATCCTGAACCGGGACCTGAACCTGAACCGTGTCCTGATCCTGAACCGAATCCTGATCCTGAACCTGGTCCTGATCCTGAACCAACTCCTGATCCTGAAGCGACTCCTGATCCTGAACCGTGTCCTGATCCTGAACCGGGTCCTGATCCTGAACCGACTCCTGATCCTGAACCGACACCTGATCCTGAACCGGGTCCTGATCCTGAATCGGGTCCTGATCCTGAACCAACTCCTGATCCTGAACCGGGTCCTGATCATGAATTGAATCTTGATCCTGAACCGGATCGTAATCCTGAAATGCGTCCTGATCCTGAACCGGGTCCTGATACTGAACCAACTCCTGATCCTGAACCAACTCATGATCCTGAACCGGGTCCTGATCCTGAACTGGATCTTCATCCTGAACTGCATACTGACCTGAACTGGGTCCGGATCCTGAATCGGATCCTGATCCTGAAATAAGTCCTCATCCTTCACCAGATCCTAATCCTGAACTGGATCATAATCTGAACTGTGTCCTGATTCTGAACCAACTCCTGAACCTGAATCGGGTCCTGATCCTGAACCAACTCCTGACCCTGAACCGGGTCCTGATCCTGAAACAACTCCTGATCCTGAACCGGGTCCTGATCCTGAACCGGGTCCTGATCCTGAACCAACTCCTGATCCTGAACCGACTCCTGATCCTGAACCGGGACCTGATCCTGAATCGGGTCCTGATCCTGACCCGGGTCCTGATCCTGACCAACTCCTGATCCTGAACCGACTCCTGATCCTGCACCGGATCCTGATCCTGAATTGGGTCCTGATCATGAACCAACTCCTGATCTTGAACCGGGTACTGATCCTGAAATGAGTCCTGATTCTGCACCAGATCCTAATCCTGAACTGGATCCTGATCTGAACTGGGTCCTCATCCTGAATCAACTCCTGAAACTGAACCGGGTCCTGATCCTGAAACAACTCCTGATCCTGCACCGACTCCTAATCCTGAACCGGGTCCTGATCCTGAACCGGGTCCTGATCCTGAACCGTGTCCTGATCCTGCCCAACTCCTGACCTGAACCGACTCCTGTCCTTGCACAGGATTCTGATCCTGAATTGGGTCCTGATCCTGAACCAACTCCTGATCTTGAACCGGGTCCTGATCCTGAACCGGGTCCTGATCCTGAACCAACTCCTGATCTTGAACCGGGAACTGATCCTGAAATGAGTCCTGATCCTGCACCAGATCCTGATCTGAACTGGGTTCTCATCCTGAACCAACTCCTGAAAATGAATCGACTCCTGATCCTGAACCGGGACCTGAACCTGAACCGTGTCCTGATCCTGAACCGAATCCTGATCCTGAACCTGGTCCTGATCCTGAACCAACTCCTGATCCTGAAGCGACTCCTGATCCTGAACCGTGTCCTGATCCTGAACCGGGTCCTGATCCTGAACCGACTCCTGATCCTGAACCGACACCTGATCCTGAACCGGGTCCTGATCCTGAATCGGGTCCTGATCCTGAACCAACTCCTGATCCTGAACCGGGTCCTGATCATGAATTGAATCTTGATCCTGAACCGGATCCTAATCCTGAAATGCGCCCTGATCCTGAACCGGGTCCTGATACTGAACCAACTCCTGATCCTGAACCAACTCATGATCCTGAACCGGGTCCTGATCCTGAACTGGATCTTCATCCTGAACCGGATCCTGACCTGAACTGGGTCCGGATCCTGAATCGGATCCTGATCCTGAAATAAGTCCTCATCCTTCACCAGATCCTAATCCTGAACTGGATCATAATCTGAACTGTGTCCTGATTCTGAACCAACTCCTGAACCTGAATCGGGTCCTGATCCTGAACCAACTCCTGACGCTGAACCGGGTCCTGATCCTGAAACAACTCCTGATCCTGAACCGGATCCTGATGTGAACTGGGTCCTGATCCTGAACCAACTCCTGAACCTGATCCGGATCCTGATGTGAACTGGGTCCTGATCCTGACCAACTCCTTATTCAGAACCGGATCCTGATGTGAACTGGGTCCTGATCCTGAACCAACTCCTGATCCTGAACGGGATCGTGATCATGAACCGTGTCTTGACCCTGAACCGGGTCCTGATCCTGAACTAACTCCTGATCCTGAACCGGTTCCTGATCCTGAACCGGGTCCTGATCCTGAACCAACTCCTGATCCTGCACCGACTCCTAATCCTGAAACGGGTCCTGATCCTGAACCGGGTCCTGATCCTGAACCGGGTCCTGATCCTGCCCAACTCCTGATCCTGAACCGACTCCTGACCTTGCACAGGATCCTGATCCTGAATTGGGTCCTGATCCTGAACCAACTCCTGATCTTGAACCGGGTCCTGATCCTGAACCGGGTCCTGATCCTGAGCCAACTCCTGATCTTGAACCGGGAACTGATCCTGAAATGAGTCCTGATCCTGCACCAGATCCTGATCTGAACCGGGACCTGATCCTGAACCGACTCCTGAACCTGAACCGGGTCCTGATCCTGAACTGGGTCCTTATGCTGAACCGGGTCCTGATCCTGAACCGAATCCTGATCCTGAACCTTGTCCTGATCCTGAACCAACTCCTGATCCTGAAGCGACTCCTGATCCTGAACCGTGTCCTGATCCTGAACCGGGTCCTGATCCTGAACCGACTCCTGATCCTGAACCGACTCCTGATCCTGAACCGGGTCCTGATCTTGAACCGTGTCCTGATCCTGAACCAACTCCTGATCCTGAACCTGGTCCTGATCCTGAATCGGGTCCTGATCCTGAACCAACTCCTGATCCTGAACCGGGTCCTGATCATGAACTGGGTCTTGATCCTGAACCGGATCCTAATCCTGAAATGCGTCCTGATCCTGAACCGGGTCCTGATACTGAAGCAACTCCTGATCCTGAACCAACTCATGATCCTGAACCGGGTCCTGATCCTGAACTGAATGTTCATCCTGAACCGGATCCTGACCCAAACCGGGTCCTGATCCTGAACCGGACCCTGATCCTGAACCGGGTCCTGATCCTGACCAACTCCTGATCCTCAACCAACTCCTGATCCTGAACCGGATCGTGATCCTGAACCGGGTCCTGATCCTGAACCGGGTCCTGATCCTGAACCAACTCCTGATCCTGCACCGACTCCTAATCCTGAACCGGGTCCTGATCCTGAACCGGGTCCTGATCCTGAACCGTGTCCTGATCCTGCCCAACTCCTGACCTGAACCGACTCCTGTCCTTGCACAGGATTCTGATCCTGAATTGGGTCCTGATCCTGAACCAACTCCTGAACCTGAATCGGGTCCTGATCCTGAACCAACTCCTGACCCTGAACCGGGTCCTGATCCTGAAACAACTCCTGATCCTGAACCGGATCCTGATGTGAACTGGGTCCTGATCCTGAACCAACTCCTGAACCTGATCCGGATCCTGATGTGAACTGGGTCCTGATCCTGACCAACTCCTTATCCAGAACCGGATCCTGATGTGAACTGGGTCCTGATCCTGAACCAACTCCTGATCCTGAACGGGATCGTGATCATGAACCGTGTCTTGACCCTGAACCGGGTCCTGATCCTGAACTAACTCCTGATCCTGAACCGGTTCCTGATCCTGAACCGGGTCCTGATCCTGAACCAACTCCTGATCCTGCACCGACTCCTAATCCTGAAACGGGTCCTGATCCTGAACCGGGTCCTGATCCTGAACCGGGTCCTGATCCTGCCCAACTCCTGATCCTGAACCGACTCCTGACCTTGCACAGGATCCTGATCCTGAATTGGGTCCTGATCCTGAACCAACTCCTGATCTTGAACCGGGTCCTGATCCTGAACCGGGTCCTGATCCTGAGCCAACTCCTGATCTTGAACCGGGAACTGATCCTGAAATGAGTCCTGATCCTGCACCAGATCCTGATCTGAACCGGGACCTGATCCTGAACCGACTCCTGAACCTGAACCGGGTCCTGATCCTGAACTGGGTCCTTATGCTGAACCGGGTCCTGATCCTGAACCGAATCCTGATCCTGAACCTTGTCCTGATCCTGAACCAACTCCTGATCCTGAAGCGACTCCTGATCCTGAACCGTGTCCTGATCCTGAACCGGGTCCTGATCCTGAACCGACTCCTGATCCTGAACCGACTCCTGATCCTGAACCGGGACCTGAACCTGAACCGTGTCCTGATCCTGAACCGAATCCTGATCCTGAACCTGGTCCTGATCCTGAACCAACTCCTGATCCTGAAGCGACTCCTGATCCTGAACCGTGTCCTGATCCTGAACCGGGTCCTGATCCTGAACCGACTCCTGATCCTGAACCGACACCTGATCCTGAACCGGGTCCTGATCCTGAATCGGGTCCTGATCCTGAACCAACTCCTGATCCTGAACCGGGTCCTGATCATGAATTGAATCTTCATCCTGAACCGGATCCTAATCCTGAAATGCGTCCTGATCCTGAACCGGGTCCTGATACTGAACCAACTCCTGATCCTGAACCAACTCATGATCCTGAACCGGGTCCTGATCCTGAACTGGATCTTCATCCTGAACCGGATCCTGACCTGAACTGGGTCCGGATCCTGAATCGGATCCTGATCCTGAAATAAGTCCTCATCCTTCACCAGATCCTAATCCTGAACTGGATCATAATCTGAACTGTGTCCTGATTCTGAACCAACTCCTGAACCTGAATCGGGTCCTGATCCTGAACCAACTCCTGACCCTGAACCGGGTCCTGATCCTGAAACAACTCCTGATCCTGAACCGGGTCCTGATCCTGAACCGGGTCCTGATCCTGAACCAACTCCTGATCCTGAACCGACTCCTGATCCTGAACCGGGACCTGATCCTGAATCGGGTCCTGATCCTGACCCGGGTCCTGATCCTGACCAACTCCTGATCCTGAACCGACTCCTGATCCTGCACCGGATCCTGATCCTGAATTGGGTCCTGATCATGAACCAACTCCTGATCTTGAACCGGGTACTGATCCTGAAATGAGTCCTGATTCTGCACCAGATCCTAATCCTGAACTGGATCCTGATCTGAACTGGGTCCTCATCCTGAATCAACTCCTGAAACTGAACCGGGTCCTGATCCTGAACCAACTCCTGATCCTGCACCGACTCCTAATCCTGAACCGGGTCCTGATCCTGAACCGGGTCCTGATACTGAACCGTGTCCTGATCCTGCCCAACTCCTGACCTGAACCGACTCCTGTCCTTGCACAGGATTCTGATCCTGAATTGGGTCCTGATCCTGAACCAACTCCTGATCTTGAACCGGGTCCTGATCCTGAACCGGGTCCTGATCCTGAACCAACTCCTGATCTTGAACCGGGAACTGATCCTGAAATGAGTCCTGATCCTGCACCAGATCCTGATCTGAACTGGGTTCTCATCCTGAACCAACTCCTGAAAATGAATCGACTCCTGATCCTGAACCGGGACCTGAACCTGAACCGTGTCCTGATCCTGAACCGAATCCTGATCCTGAACCTGGTCCTGATCCTGAACCAACTCCTGATCCTGAAGCGACTCCTGATCCTGAACCGTGTCCTGATCCTGAACCGGGTCCTGATCCTGAACCGACTCCTGATCCTGAACCGACACCTGATCCTGAACCGGGTCCTGATCCTGAATCGGGTCCTGATCCTGAACCAACTCCTGATCCTGAACCGGGTCCTGATCATGAATTGAATCTTGATCCTGAACCGGATCCTAATCCTGAAATGCGTCCTGATCCTGAACCGGGTCCTGATACTGAACCAACTCCTGATCCTGAACCAACTCATGATCCTGAACCGGGTCCTGATCCTGAACTGGATCTTCATCCTGAACCGGATCCTGACCTGAACTGGGTCCGGATCCTGAATCGGATCCTGATCCTGAAATAAGTCCTCATCCTTCACCAGATCCTAATCCTGAACTGGATCATAATCTGAACTGTGTCCTGATTCTGAACCAACTCCTGAACCTGAATCGGGTCCTGATCCTGAACCAACTCCTGACCCTGAACCGGGTCCTGATCCTGAAACAACTCCTGATCCTGAACCGGATCCTGATGTGAACTGGGTCCTGATCCTGAACCAACTCCTGAACCTGATCCGGATCCTGATGTGAACTGGGTCCTGATCCTGACCAACTCCTTATCCAGAACCGGATCCTGATGTGAACTGGGTCCTGATCCTGAACCAACTCCTGATCCTGAACGGGATCGTGATCATGAACCGTGTCTTGACCCTGAACCGGGTCCTGATCCTGAACTAACTCCTGATCCTGAACCGGTTCCTGATCCTGAACCGGGTCCTGATCCTGAACCAACTCCTGATCCTGCACCGACTCCTAATCCTGAAACGGATCCTGATCCTGAACCGGGTCCTGATCCTGAACCGGGTCCTGATCCTGCCCAACTCCTGATCCTGAACCGACTCCTGACCTTGCACAGGATCCTGATCCTGAATTGGGTCCTGATCCTGAACCAACTCCTGATCTTGAACCGGGTCCTGATCCTGAACCGGGTCCTGATCCTGAGCCAACTCCTGATCTTGAACCGGGAACTGATCCTGAAATGAGTCCTGATCCTGCACCAGATCCTGATCTGAACCGGGACCTGATCCTGAACCGACTCCTGAACCTGAACCGGGTCCTGATCCTGAACTGGGTCCTTATGCTGAACCGGGTCCTGATCCTGAACCGAATCCTGATCCTGAACCTTGTCCTGATCCTGAACCAACTCCTGATCCTGAAGTGACTCCTGATCCTGAACCGTGTCCTGATCCTGAACCGGGTCCTGATCCTGAACCGACTCCTGATCCTGAACCTACTCCTGATCCTGAACCGGGTCCTGATCTTGAACCGTGTCCTGATCCTGAACCAACTCCTGATCCTGAACCTGGTCCTGATCCTGAATCGGGTCCTGATCCTGAACCAACTCCTGATCCTGAACCGGGTCCTGATCATGAACTGGGTCTTGATCCTGAACCGGATCCTAATCCTGAAATGCGTCCTGATCCTGAACCGGGTCCTGATACTGAACCAACTCCTGATCCTGAACCAACTCATGATCCTGAACCGGGTCCTGATCCTGAACTGAATGTTCATCCTGAACCGGATCCTGACCCAAACCGGGTCCTGATCCTGAACCGGATCCTGATCCTGAACCGGGTCCTGATCCTGACCAACTCCTGATCCTCAACCAACTCCTGATCCTGAACCGGATCGTGATCCTGAACCGGGTCCTGATCCTGAACCGGGTCCTGATCCTGAACCAACTCCTGATCCTGCACCGACTCCTAATCCTGAACCGGGTCCTGATCCTGAACCGGGTCCTGATCCTGAACCGTGTCCTGATCCTGCCCAACTCCTGACCTGAACCGACTCCTGTCCTTGCACAGGATTCTGATCCTGAATTGGGTCCTGATCCTGAACCAACTCCTGAACCTGAATCGGGTCCTGATCCTGAACCAACTCCTGACCCTGAACCGGGTCCTGATCCTGAAACAACTCCTGATCCTGAACCGGATCCTGATGTGAACTGGGTCCTGATCCTGAACCAACTCCTGAACCTGATCCGGATCCTGATGTGAACTGGGTCCTGATCCTGACCAACTCCTTATCCAGAACCGGATCCTGATGTGAACTGGGTCCTGATCCTGAACCAACTCCTGATCCTGAACGGGATCGTGATCATGAACCGTGTCTTGACCCTGAACCGGGTCCTGATCCTGAACTAACTCCTGATCCTGAACCGGTTCCTGATCCTGAACCGGGTCCTGATCCTGAACCAACTCCTGATCCTGCACCGACTCCTAATCCTGAAACGGGTCCTGATCCTGAACCGGGTCCTGATCCTGAACCGGGTCCTGATCCTGCCCAACTCCTGATCCTGAACCGACTCCTGACCTTGCACAGGATCCTGATCCTGAATTGGGTCCTGATCCTGAACCAACTCCTGATCTTGAACCGGGTCCTGATCCTGAACCGGGTCCTGATCCTGAGCCAACTCCTGATCTTGAACCGGGAACTGATCCTGAAATGAGTCCTGATCCTGCACCAGATCCTGATCTGAACCGGGACCTGATCCTGAACCGACTCCTGAACCTGAACCGGGTCCTGATCCTGAACTGGGTCCTTATGCTGAACCGGGTCCTGATCCTGAACCGAATCCTGATCCTGAACCTTGTCCTGATCCTGAACCAACTCCTGATCCTGAAGCGACTCCTGATCCTGAACCGTGTCCTGATCCTGAACCGGGTCCTGATCCTGAACCGACTCCTGATCCTGAACCGACTCCTGATCCTGAACCGGGACCTGAACCTGAACCGTGTCCTGATCCTGAACCGAATCCTGATCCTGAACCTGGTCCTGATCCTGAACCAACTCCTGATCCTGAAGCGACTCCTGATCCTGAACCGTGTCCTGATCCTGAACCGGGTCCTGATCCTGAACCGACTCCTGATCCTGAACCGACTCCTGATCCTGAACCGGGTCCTGATCTTGAACCGTGTCCTGATCCTGAACCGGGTCCTGATCCTGAACCGACTCCTGATCCTGAACCGACACCTGATCCTGAACCGGGTCCTGATCCTGAATCGGGTCCTGATCCTGAACCAACTCCTGATCCTGAACCGGGTCCTGATCATGAATTGAATCTTGATCCTGAACCGGATCCTAATCCTGAAATGCGTCCTGATCCTGAACCGGGTCCTGATACTGAACCAACTCCTGATCCTGAACCAACTCATGATCCTGAACCGGGTCCTGATCCTGAACTGGATCTTCATCCTGAACCGGATCCTGACCTGAACTGGGTCCGGATCCTGAATCGGATCCTGATCCTGAAATAAGTACTCATCCTTCACCAGATCCTAATCCTGAACTGGATCATAATCTGAACTGTGTCCTGATTCTGAACCAACTCCTGAACCTGAATCGGGTCCTGATCCTGAACCAACTCCTGACCCTGAACCGGGTCCTGATCCTGAAACAACTCCTGATCCTGAACCGGGTCCTGATCCTGAACCGGGTCCTGATCCTGAACCAACTCCTGATCCTGAACCGACTCCTGATCCTGAACCGGGACCTGATCCTGAATCGGGTCCTGATCCTGACCCGGGTCCTGATCCTGACCAACTCCTGATCCTGAACCGACTCCTGATCCTGCACCGGATCCTGATCCTGAATTGGGTCCTGATCATGAACCAACTCCTGATCTTGAACCGGGTACTGATCCTGAAATGAGTCCTGATTCTGCACCAGATCCTAATCCTGAACTGGATCCTGATCTGAACTGGGTCCTCATCCTGAATCAACTCCTGAAACTGAACCGGGTCCTGATCCTGAACCAACTCCTGATCCTGCACCGACTCCTAATCCTGAACCGGGTCCTGATCCTGAACCGGGTCCTGATCCTGAACCGTGTCCTGATCCTGCCCAACTCCTGACCTGAACCGACTCCTGTCCTTGCACAGGATTCTGATCCTGAATTGGGTCCTGATCCTGAATCAACTCCTGATCTTGAACCGGGTCCTGATCCTGAACCGGGTCCTGATCCTGAACCAACTCCTGATCTTGAACCGGGAACTGATCCTGAAATGAGTCCTGATCCTGCACCAGATCCTGATCTGAACTGGGTTCTCATCCTGAACCAACTCCTGAAAATGAATCGACTCCTGATCCTGAACCGGGACCTGAACCTGAACCGTGTCCTGATCCTGAACCGAATCCTGATCCTGAACCTGGTCCTGATCCTGAACCAACTCCTGATCCTGAAGCGACTCCTGATCCTGAACCGTGTCCTGATCCTGAACCGGGTCCTGATCCTGAACCGACTCCTGATCCTGAACCGACACCTGATCCTGAACCGGGTCCTGATCCTGAATCGGGTCCTGATCCTGAACCAACTCCTGATCCTGAACCGGGTCCTGATCATGAATTGAATCTTGATCCTGAACCGGATCCTAATCCTGAAATGCGTCCTGATCCTGAACCGGGTCCTGATACTGAACCAACTCCTGATCCTGAACCAACTCATGATCCTGAACCGGGTCCTGATCCTGAACTGGATCTTCATCCTGAACCGGATCCTGACCTGAACTGGGTCCGGATCCTGAATCGGATCCTGATCCTGAAATAAGTCCTCATCCTTCACCAGATCCTAATCCTGAACTGGATCATAATCTGAACTGTGTCCTGATTCTGAACCAACTCCTGAACCTGAATCGGGTCCTGATCCTGAACCAACTCCTGACCCTGAACCGGGTCCTGATCCTGAAACAACTCCTGATCCTGAACCGGATCCTGATGTGAACTGGGTCCTGATCCTGAACCAACTCCTGAACCTGATCCGGATCCTGATGTGAACTGGGTCCTGATCCTGACCAACTCCTTATCCAGAACCGGATCCTGATGTGAACTGGGTCCTAATCCTGAACTGGATCATAATCTGAACTGTGTCCTGATTCTGAACCAACTCCTGAACCTGAATCGGGTCCTGATCCTGAACTAACTCCTGAGCCTGAACCGGGTCCTGATCCTGAACCAACTCCTGATACTGAACCGACTCCTGATCCTGAACCGGGTCCTGATCCTGACCCGGGTCCTGATCCTGACCAACTCCTGATCCTGAACCGACTCCTGATCCTGCACCGGATCCTGATCCTGAATTGGGTCCTGATCATGAACCAACTCCTGATCTTGAACCGGGTACTGATCCTGAAATGAGTCCTGATTCTGCACCAGATCCTAATCCTGAACTGGATCCTGATCTGAACTGGGCCCTCATCCTGAATCAACTCCTGAACCTGAATCGGGTCCCGATCCTGAACCAAATCCTGATCCTGAAACAACTCCTGAACCTGAACCGGTTCCTGATCCTGAACCGACTCCTGATCCTGAACCGGATCCTGATCCTGAACCAGATCCTGACCTTAACCGGCTCCTGATCCTGAACCGGATCCTGAACTGGGTCCTGATCCTGAACCGGATCCTGATCCTGAACCAACTCCTGATCCTGAACCGGATCCTGATCCTGACCAACTCCAGGTCCTGAACCGGATCGTGATACTGAAACGGGTCCTGATCCTGAACCGGATCCTGATGCGAACTAGGTCCTGATCCTGAACCAACTCCTGAACCTGAACCGGATCCTGATGTGAACTGGGTCCTGATCCTGACCAACTCCTTATCCCGAACCGAATCTGATGTGAACTGTGTCCTGATCCTGAACCAACTCCTGATCCTGAACTGAATCGTGATCCTGAACCGGGTCCTGATCTTGAACCGGGTCCTGATCCTGAACCGACTCCTGATCCTGAACCGACTCCTGATCCTGAACCGGGTCCTGATCTTGAACCGTGTCCTGATCCTGAACCAACTCCTGATCCTGAACCTGGTCCTGATCCTGAACCGGGACCTGATCCTGAACCAACTCCTGATCCTGAACCGGGTCCTGATCCTGAACCGACTCCTGATCCTGAACCGGGTCCTGATCCCGAACCAAGTCCTGATCCTCAACCGACTCCTAATCCTGAACCGGGTCCTGATCCTGAACCGACACTTGATCCTGAACCAGGTCCTGATGCTGACCAACTCCTGATCCTGAACCGACTCCTGATCCTGCACCGGATCCTGATCCTGAATTGGGTCCTGATACAGAACCAACTCCTGATCTTGAACCGGGTCCTGATCCTGAACCGGGTCCTGATCCTGAACCAACTCCTGATCCTGAAACGGGTCCTGATTCTGAACCGGGTCCTGATCCTGAACCGACTCCTGATCCTGAACCGTGTCCTGATACTGACCAACTCCTGATCCTGAACCGACTCCTGATCCTGCACCGGATCCTGATCCTGAATTTGGTCCTGATCCTGAACCAACTCCTGATCTTGAACCGGGTCCTGATCCTGAACCGAGTCCTGATCCTGAACCAACTCCTGATCTTGAACCCGGAACTGATCCTGAAATGAGTCCTGATCCTGCACCTGATCCTGATCTGAACTAGGTTCTCATCCTGAACCAACTCCTGAACCTGAATCGTGTCCTGATCATGAACCAACTCCTGATCCTGGAGCAACTCCTGATCCTGAACCAACTCCTGATCCTGAACCAACTCTTGATAATAAAACGGATCCTGATCCTGAACCGGGTCCTGACCCTGAACCGGATCCTGATCATGAACTAATGCCTGGTAATGAAACGGGTCCTGGTCCTGAAGCAAATCTTGATCCTGAACCGGGTCCGGATCCTGACCAACACCTGATCCTGAACCAACTCCTGATCCTGCACTGAGTCCTGATCCCGAACCGGGTCCTGACCCTGAACCGACTCCTGTTCCTGCACCGGGTACTGATCCTGAATTGGGTCCTGATCCTGATCCAACTCCTGATCTTGAACCGGGTCCTGATCCTGAACCGGATCCTGATCCTGAACCAACTCCTGATCCTGAACCAACTCCTGATCCTGAACCGGGTCCTGATCTTGACCAACTCCTGATCCTGAACCGGATCGTGATCATGAACCGGGTCCTGATCCTGAACCGGATCCTGATGTGAACTGGGTCCTGATCCTGAACCAACTCCTGAACCTGAACCGGATCCTGATGTGAACTGGGTCCTGATCCTGACCAACTCCTTATCCAGAACCGGATCCTGATGTGAACTGGGTCCTGATCCTGAACCAACTCCTGATCCTGAACCGGATCGTGATCATGAACCGTGTCTTGACCCTGAACCGGGTCCTGATCCTGATCCAACTCTTGATCCTGAACCGGTTCCTGATCCTGAACCGGGTCCTGATCCTGAACCAACTCCTGATCCTGCACCGACTCCTAATCCTGAACCGGGTCCTGATCCTGAACCGGGTCCTGATCCTGAACCGTGTCCTGATCCTGCCCAACTCCTGACCTGAACCGACTCCTGACTTTGCACAGGATCCTGATCCTGAATTGGGTCCTGATCCTGAACCAACTCCTGATCTTGAACCGGGTCCTGATCCTGAACCGGGTCCTGATCCTGAACCAACTCCTGATCTTGAACCGGGATCTGATCCTGAAATGAGTCCTGATCCTGCACCAGATCCTGATCTGAACTGGGTTCTCATCCTGAACCAACTCCTGAAACTGAATCGACTCCTGATCCTGAACCGGGACCTGATCCTGAACCGACTCCTGAACCTGAACCGGGTCCTGATCCTGAACTGGGTCCTTATTCTGAACCGTGTCCTGATCCTGAACCGAATCCTGATCCTGAACCTGGTCCTGATCCTGAACCAACTCCTGATCCTGAAGCGACTCCTGATCCTGAACCGTGTCCTGATCCTGAACCGGGTCCTGATTCTGAACCGACTCCTGATCCTGAACCGACTCCTGATCCTGAACCGGGTCCTGATCTTCAACCAGGTCCTGATCCTGAACCAACTCCTGATCCTGAACCTGGTCCTGATCCTGAATCGGGTCCTGATCCTGAACCGACTCCTGATCCTGCACCCGGGTCCTGATCCTGAACCGGGTCCTGATGCTGAACCAACTCCTGATCCTGAACCAACTCCTGATCTTGAACCGGGTACTGATCCTGAACTGGGTCATGATCCTGAACTGCATACTGACCTGAACTGGGTCCTGATCCTGAATCGGATCCTGATCCTGAAATAAGTCCTCATCCTTCACCAGATCCTAATCCTGAACTTGATCTTAATCTGAACTGTGACCTGATTCTGAACCAACTCCTGAACCTGAATCGGGTCCTGATCCTGAACTAACTCCTGAGCCTGAACCGGGTCCTGATCCTGAACCAACTCCTGATACTGAACCGACTCCTGATCCTGAACCGGGTCCTGATCCTGACCCGGGTCCTGATCCTGACCAACTCCTGATCCTGAACCGACTCCTGATCCTCCACCGGATCCTGATCCTGAATTGGGTCCTGATCATGAACCAACTCCTGATCTTGAACCGGGTACTGATCCTGAAATGAGTCCTGATTCTGCACCAGATCCTAATCCTGAACTGGATCCTGATCTGAACTGGGCCCTCATCCTGAATCAACTCCTGAACCTGAATCGGGTCCCGATCCTGAACCAAATCCTGATCCTGAAACAACTCCTGAACCTGAACCGGTTCCTGATCCTGAACCGACTCCTGATCCTGAACAGGATCCTGATCCTGAACCAGATCCTGACCTTAACCGGCTCCTGATCCTGAACCGGATCCTGAACTGGTCCTGATCCTGAACCGGATCCTGATCCTGAACCAACTCCTGATCCTGAACCGGGTCCTGATCCTGACCAACTCCTGGTCCAGAACCGGATCGTGATCCTGAAACGGGTCCTGATCCTGAACCGGATCCTGATGCGAACTGGGTCCTGATCCTGAACCAACTCCTGAACCTGAACCGGATCCTGATGTGAACTGGGTCCTGATCCTGACCAACTCCTTATCCCGAACCGGATCTGATGTGAACTGGGTCCTGATCCTGAACCAACTCCTGATCCTGAACTGAATCGTGATCCTGAACCGGGTCCTGATCTTGAACCGGGTCCTGATCCTGAACCGACTCCTGATCCTGAACCGACTCCTGATCCTGAACCGGGTCCTGATCTTGAACCGTGTCCTGATCCTGAACCAACTCCTGATCCTGAACCTGGTCCTGATCCTGAACCGGGACCTGATCCTGAACCAACTCCTGATCCTGAACCGGGTCCTGATCCTGAACCGACTCCTGATCCTGAACCGGGTCCTGATCCCGAACCAAGTCCTGATCCTCAACCGACTCCTAATCCTGAACCGGGTCCTGATCCTGAACCGACACTTGATCCTGAACCAGGTCCTGATGCTGACCAACTCCTGATCCTGAACCGACTCCTGATCCTGCACCGGATCCTGATCCTGAATTGGGTCCTGATACTGAACCAACTCCTGATCTTGAACCGGGTCCTGATCCTGAACCGGGTCTTGATCCTGAACCAACTCCTGATCCTGAACCGGGTCCTGATTCTGAACCGGGTCCTGATCCTGAACCGACTCCTGATCCTGAACCGTGTCCTGATCCTGACCAACTCCTGATCCTGAACCGACTCCTGATCCTGCACCGGATCCTGATCCTGAATTTGGTCCTGATCCTGAACCAACTCCTGATCTTGAACCCGGAACTGATCCTGAAATGAGTCCTGATCCTGCACCTGATCCTGATCTGAACTGGGTTCTCGTCCTGAACCAACTCCTGAACCTGAATCGTGTCCTGATCATGAACCAACTCCTGATCCTGGAGCAACTCCTGATCCTGAACCAACTCCTGATCCTGAACCAACTCTTGATAATGAAACGGATCCTGATCCTGAACCGGGTCCTGACCCTGAACCGGATCCTGATCATGAACGAATGCCTGGTAATGAAACGGGTCCTGATCCTGAAGCAAATCTTGATCCTGAACCGGGTCCGGATCCTGACCAACACCTGATCCTGAACCAACTCCTGATCCTGAACTGAATACTGATCCTGAACCAACACCTGATCCTGAACCGACTCCTGTTCCTGCACCGGGTACTGATCCTGAATTGGGTCCTGATCCTGATCCAACTCCTGATCTTGAACCGGGTCCTGATCCTGAACCGGATCCTGATCCTGAACCAACTCCTGATCCTGAACCAACTCCTGATCCTGAACCGGGTCCTGATCTTGACCAACTCCTGATCCTGAACCGGATCGTGATCCTGAACCGGGTCCTGATCCTGAACCGGATCCTGATGTGAACTGGGTCCTGATCCTGAACCAACTCCTGAACCTGAACCGGATCCTGATGTGAACTGGGTCCTGATCCTGACCAACTCCTTATCCAGAACCGGATCCTGATGTGAACTGGGTCCTGATCCTGAACCAACTCCTGATCCTGAACGGGATCGTGATCATGAACCGTGTCTTGACCCTGAACCGGGTCCTGATCCTGATCCAACTCCTGATCCTGAACCGGTTCCTGATCCTGAACCGGGTCCTGATCCTGAACCAACTCCTGATCCTGCACCGACTCCTAATCCTGAACCGGGTCCTGATCCTGAACCGGGTCCTGATCCTGAACCGTGTCCTGGTCATGAACTAACTCCTGGTAATGAAACGGGTCCTGATCCTGAACCAACGCTTGAACCTGAACCGGGTCCTGATCCTGAACCGGATCCAGATCCTGAACTGGATCCTGATCTGAACTGGGTCCTGATCCTGAAGCAAATCTTGATCCTGAACCGGGTCCGGATCCTGACCAACACCTGATCCTGAACCAACTCCTGATCCTGAACTGAGTCCTGATCCCGAACCGGGTCCTGACCCTGAACCGACTCCTGTTCCTGCACCGGGTACTGATCCTGAATTGGGTCCTGATCCTGATCCAACTCCTGATCTTGAACCGGGTCCTGATCCTGAACCGGATCCTGATCCTGAACCAACTCCTGATCCTGAACCAACGCCTGATCCTGAACCGGGTCTTGATCTTGACCAACTCCTGATCCTGAACCGGATCGTGATCCTGAACCGGGTCCTGATCCTGAACAGGATCCTGATGTGAACTGGGTCCTGATCCTGAACCAACTCCTGAACCTGAACCGGATCCTGATGTGAACTGGGTCCTGATCCTGAACCAACTCCTGATCCTGAACCGGATCGTGATCATCAAACGTGTCTTGACCCTGAACCGGGTCCTGATCCTGATCCAACTCCTGATCCTGAACCGGTTCCTGATCCTGAACCGGGTCCTGATCCTGAACCAACTCCTGATCCTGCACCGACTCCTAATCCTGAACCGGGTCCTGATCCTGAACCGGGTCCTGATCCTGAACCGTGTCCTGATCCTGCTCAACTCCTGACCTGAACCGACTCCTGACCTTGCACAGGATCCTGATCCTGAATTGGGTCCTGATCCTGAACCTACTCCTGATCTTGAACCGGGTCCTGATCCTGAACCGGGTCCTGATCCTGAACCAACTCCTGATCTTGAACCGGGAACTGATCCTGAAATGAGTCCTGATCCTGCACCAGATCCTGATCTGAACTGGGTTCTCATCCTGAACCAACTCCTGAAACTGAATCGACTCCTGATCCTGAACCGGGACCTGATCCTGAACCGACTCCTGAACCTCAACCGGGTCCTGATCCTGAACGGGTTCCTTATTCTGAACAGTGTCCTGACCCTGAACCGAATCCTGAGCCTGAACCTGGTCCTGATCCTGAACCAACTCCTGATCCTGAAGCGACTCCTGATCCTGAACCGTGTCCTGATCCTGAACCGGGTCCTGATCCTGAACCGACTCCTGATCCTGAACCGACTCCTGATCCTGAACCGGGTCCTGATCTTGAACCAGGTCCTGATCCTGAACCAACTCCTGATCCTGAACCTGGTCCTGATCCTGAATCGGGTCCTGATCCTGAACCAACTCCTGATCCTGAACCGGGTCCTGATAATGAACTGGATCTTGATCCTGAACCGGAACCTAGTCCTGAAATGCGTCCTGATCCTAAACCGGGTCCTGATACTGAACCAACTCCTGATCCTGAACCAACTCATGATCCTGAACCGGGTCCTGATCCTGAACTGGATCTTCAGCCTGAACCGGATCCTGACCTGAACCGGGTCCTGATCCTGAACCGGATCCTGATCCTGAACCGGGTCCTGATCCTGACCAACTCCTGATCCTCAACCAACTCCTGATCCTGAACCGGATCGTGATCCTGAACCGGGTCCTGATCCTGAACCGGGTCCTGATCCTGAAATGAGTCCTGATCCTGAACGAACTCCTGATCCTGAACCAGGTCCTGATCCTGAAATGGGTCCTGATCCTGAACCAACTCCTGATCCTGAACAGGGTGCTGATCCTGAACCAACTCCTGATCCTGAACCAACTCCAGATCCTGAACGGGGTCCTGATCCTGAACGGGGTCCTGATCCTGAACCGACTCCTGATCCTGCACCGGGTCCTGATCCTGAACTGGGTCCTGATGCTGAACCAACTCCTGATCCTGAACCAACTCCTGATCTTGAACCGGGTACTGATCCTGAACAGGGTCATGATCCTGAACTGGATCCTGACCTGAACTGGGTCCGGATCCTGAATCGGATCCTGATCCTGAAATAAGTCCTCATCCTTCACCAGATCCTAATCCTGAACTGGATCATAATCTGAACTGTGTCCTGATTCTGAACCAACTCCTGAACCTGAATCGGGTCCTGATCCTGAACCAACTCCTGACCCTGAACCGGGTCCTGATCCTGAAACAACTCCTGATCCTGAACCGGGTCCTGATCCTGAACCGGATCCTGATGTGAACTGGGTCCTGATCCTGAACCAACTCCTGAACCTGATCCGGATCCTGATGTGAACTGGGTCCTGATCCTGACCAACTCCTTAACCAGAACCGGATCCTGATGTGAACTGGGTCCTGATCCTGAAGCAACTCCTGATCCTGAACGGGATCGTGATCATGAACCGTGTCTTGACCCTGAACCGGGTCCTGATCCTGAACTAACTCCTGATCCTGAACCGGTTCCTGATCCTGAACCGGGTCCTGATCCTGAACCAACTCCTGATCCTGCACCGACTCCTAATCCTGAACCGGGTCCTGATCCTGAACCGGGTCCTGATCCTGAACCGTGTCCTGGTCATGAACTAACTCCTGGTAATGAAACGGGTCCTGATCCTGAACCAACGCTTGAACCTGAACCGGGTCCTGATCCTGAACCGGATCCAGATCCTGAACTGGATCCTGATCTGAACTGGGTCCTGATCCTGAAGCAAATCTTGATCCTGAACCGGGTCCGGATCCTGACCAACACCTGATCCTGGACCAACTCCTGATCCTGAACTGAGTCCTGATCCCGAACCGGGTCCTGACCCTGAACCGACTCCTGTTCCTGCACCGGGTACTGATCCTGAATTGGGTCCTGATCCTGATCCAACTCCTGATCTTGAACCGGGTCCTGATCCTGAACCGGATCCTGATCCTGAACCAACTCCTGATCCGGAACCAACTCCTGATCCTGAACCGGGTCTTGATCTTGACCAACTCCTGATCCTGAACCGGATCGTGATCCTGAACCGGGTCCTGATCCTGAACAGGATCCTGATGTGAACTGGGTCCTGATCCTGAACCAACTCCTGAACCTGAACCGGATCCTGATGTGAACTGGGTCCTGATCCTGAACCAAATCCTGATCCTGAACCGGATCGTGATCATCAAACGTGTCTTGACCCTGAACCGGGTCCTGATCCTGATCCAACTCCTGATCCTGAACCGGTTCCTGATCCTGAACCGGGTCCTGATCCTGAACCAACTCCTGATCCTGCACCGACTCCTAATCCTGAACCGGGTCCTGATCCTGAACCGGGTCCTGATCCTGAACCGTGTCCTGATCCTGCTCAACTCCTGACCTGAACCGACTCCTGACCTTGCACAGGATCCTGATCCTGAATTGGGTCCTGATCCTGAACCAACTCCTGATCTTGAACCGGGTCCTGATCCTGAACCGGGTCCTGATCCTGAACCAACTCCTGATCCTGCACCGACTCCTAATCCTGAACCGGGTCCTGATCCTGAACCGGGTCCTGATCCTGACCCGGGTCCTGATCCTGACCAACTCCTGATCCTGAACCGAATCCTGATCCTGCACCGGATCCTGATCCTGAATTGGGTCCTGATCATGAACCAACTCCTGATCTTGAACCGGGTACTGATCCTGAAATGAGTCCTGATTCTGCACCAGATCCTAATCCTGAACTGGATCATGATCTGAACTGGGCCCTCATCCTGAATCAACTCCTGAACCTGAATCGGGTCCTGATCCTGAACCAAATCCTGATCCTGAAACAACTCCTGAACCTGAACCGGGTCCGGATCCTGACCAACACCTGATCCTGAACCAACACCTGATCCTGAACTGAGTCCTGATCCCGAACCGGGTCCTGACCCTGAACCGACTCCTGTTCCTGCACCGGGTACTGATCCTGAATTGGGTCCTGATCCTGATCCAACTCCTGATCTTGAACCGTGTCCTGATCCTGAACCGGATCCTGATCCTGAACCAACTCCTGATCCTGAACCAACTCCTGATCCTGAACCGTGTCCTGATCCTGACCAACTCCTGATACTGAACCGACTCCTGATTCTGCACCGGATCCTGATCCTGAATTTGGTCCTGATCCTGAACCAAATCCTGATCTTGAACCGGGTCCTGATCCTGAACCGAGTCCTGATCCTGAACCAACTCCTGATCTTGAACCCGGAACTGATCCTGAAATGAGTCCTGATCCTGCACCAGATCCTGATCTGAACTGGGTTCTCATCCTGAACCAACTCCTGAACCTGAATCGTGTCCTGATCATGAACCAACTCCTGATCCTGGAGCAACTCCTGATCCTGAACCAACTCCTGATCCTGAACCAACTCTTGAAAGTGAAACGGATCCTGATCCTGAACCGGGTCCTGAACCTGAACCGGATCCTGATCATGAACTAACACCTGGTAATGAAACGGGTCCTGATCCTGAACCAACGCTTGAACCTGAACCGGGTCCTGATCCTGAACCGGATCCTGATCCTGAACTGGATCCTGATCTGAACTGGGTCCTGATACTGAAGCAAATCTTGATCCCGAACCGGGTCCTGACCCTGAACCGACTCCTGTTCTTGCACCGGGTACTGATCCTGAATTGGGTCCTGATCCTGAACCAACTCCTGATCCTGAACCGGATCGTGATCATGAAACGTGTCTTGACCCTGAACCGGGTCCTGATCTTGATCCAACTCCTGATCCTGAACCGGTTCCTGATCCTGAACCGGGTCTTGATCCTGAACCAACTCCTGATCCTGCACCGACTCCTAATCCTGAACCGGGTCCTGATCCTGAACCGGGTCCTGATCCTGAACCGGGTCCTGATCCTGAACCGTGTCCTGATCCTGCCCAACTACTGACCTGAACTGACTCCTGACCTTGCACAGGATCCTGATCTTGAATTGGGTCCTGATACTGAACCTACTCCTGATCTTGAACCGGGTCCTGATCCTGAACCGGGTCCTGATCCTGAACCGGGTCCTGTTCCTGAACTGACTCCTGACACTGAACCATGTCCTGATCCTGAACCGACTCCTGATCTTACACCAGATCCTGATCCTGAATTGGGTCCTGATACTGAACCAACTCCTGATCTTGAACGGGCTCCGGATCCTGAACCGACTACTGATCCTGAACCGGATCCTGAACCGGTTCCTGATCCTGAACCGGATCCTGATCTTGAACCGGATCCTGACCTGGGTCCTGATCCTGAACCGGATCCTGATGTGACCTGGGTCCTTTTCCTGAACCAACTCCTGATCCTGAACCGGGTCCTGATCCTGACCAACTCCTGATCTGATCCGGATCGTGACCCTGAACAGGGTCCTGATCCTGAACCGGATCCTGATGTGTACTGGGTCCTGATCCTGAACCAACTCCTGAACCTGCACCGGATCCTGATGTGAACTGGTTCCTGATCCTGACCAACTCCTTATCCCGAACCGGATCTGATGTGAACTGGGTCCTGATCCTGACCCAACTCCTGATCCTGAACCGAATCGTGATCATGAACCGTGTCTTGACCCTGAACCGGGTCCTGATCCTGAACCGGGTCCTGATCCTGAACCAACTCCTGATACTGAACCAGGTCCTGATCCTGAACCGGGACCTGATCCGGAATCGACTCCTGATCCTGAACCGTGTCCTGATCCTGACCAAATCCTGATCCTGAACCGACTCCTGATCCTGCACAGGATCCTGATCCTGAATTGGGTCCTGATCCTGAACCAACTCCTGATCTTGAACCGGGTCCTGATCCTGAACCGTGTCCTGATCCTGAACCAACTCCTGATCTTGAACCGGGAACTGATCCTGAAATGAGTCCTGATCCTGCACCAGATCCTGATCTGAACTGGGTTCTCATCCTGAACCAACACCTGAAACTGAATCGACTCCTGATCCTGAACCGGGACCTCTTCCTGAACCAACTGCTGATCCTGAACCGGGTCCTGATCCTGAACTGGGTCCTTTTCCGGAACTGGGTCCTGATCCTGAACCGGATCCTGATCCTGAACCTGGTCCTGATCCTGAACCAACTCCTGATCCTGAAGCGACTCCTGATCCTGAACCGGGTCCTGAACCGACTCCTGATCCTGAACCGGGTCCTGATCCCGAACCAAGTCCTGATCCTGAACCGACTCCTAATTCTGAACCGGGTCCTGATCCTGAACTGGGTCCTGATCCTGAACCGGGTGCTGTTCCTGAACCGACACTTGATCCTGAACCAGGTCCTGATGCTGACCAACTCCTGATCCTGAACCGACTCCTGATCCTGCACCGGATCCTGATCCTGAATTGGGTCCTGATACTGAACCAACTCCTGATCTTGAACTGGGTCCTGATCCTGAACCTGGTCCTGATCCTGAACCAACTCCTGATCCTGAACCGGGTCCTGATTCTGAACCGGGTCCTGATCCTGAACCGACTCGTGATCCTGAACCGTGTCCTGATCCTGACCAACTCCTGATCCTGAACCGACTCCTGATCCTGCACAAGATCCTGATCCTGAATTGGGTCCTGATCCTGAACCAACTCCTGATCTTGAACCGGGTCCTGATCCTGAACCGAGTCCTGATCCTGAACCAACTCCTGATCTTGAACCCGGAACTGATCCTGAAATTAGTCCTGATCCTGCACCAGATCCTGATCTGAACTGGGTTCTCATCCTGAACCAACTCCTGAACCTGAATCGTGTCCTGATCATGAACCAACTCCTGATCCTGGAGCAACTCCTGATCCTGAACCAACTCCTGATCCTGAACCAACTCTTCATAATGAAACGGATCCTGATCCTGAACCGGGTCCTGACCCTGAACCGGATCCTGGTCATGAACTAACTCCTGGTAATGAAACGGGTCCTGATCCTGAACCAACGCTTGAACCTGAACCGGGTCCTGATCCTGAACCGGATCCAGATCCTGAACTGGATCCTGATCTGAACTGGGTCCTGATCCTGAAGCAAATCTTGATCCTGAACCGGGTCCGGATCCTGACCAACACCTGATCCTGGACCAACTCCTGATCCTGAACTGAGTCCTGATCCCGAACCGGGTCCTGACCCTGAACCGACTCCTGTTCCTGCACCGGGTACTGATCCTGATTTGGGTCCTGATCCTGATCCAACTCCTGATCTTGAACCGGGTCCTGATCCTGAACCGGATCCTGATCCTGAACCAACTCCTGATCCGGAACCAACTCCTGATCCTGAACCGGGTCTTGATCTTGACCAACTCCTGATCCTGAACCGGATCGTGATCCTGAACCGGGTCCTGATCCTGAACAGGATCCTGATGTGAACTGGGTCCTGATCCTGAACCAACTCCTGAACCTGAACCGGATCCTGATGTGAACTGGGTCCTGATCCTGAACCAACTCCTGATCCTGAACCGGATCGTGATCATCAAACGTGTCTTGACCCTGAACCGGGTCCTGATCCTGATCCAACTCCTGATCCTGAACCGGTTCCTGATCCTGAACCGGGTCCTGATCCTGAACCAACTCCTGATCCTGCACCGACTCCTAATCCTGAACCGGGTCCTGATCCTGAACCGGGTCCTGATCCTGAACCGTGTCCTGATCCTGCTCAACTCCTGACCTGAACCGACTGCTGACCTTGCACAGGATCCTGATCCTGAATTGGGTCCTGATCCTGAACCTACTCCTAATCTTGAACCGGGTCCTGATCCTGAACCGGGTCCTGATCCTGAACCAACTCCTGATCTTGAACCGGGAACTGATCCTGAAATGAGTCCTGATCCTGCACCAGATCCTGATCTGAACTGGGTTCTCATCCTGAACCAACTCCTGAAACTGAATCGACTCCTGATCCTGAACCGGGACCTGATCCTGAACCGACTCCTGAACCTCAACCGGGTCCTGATCCTGAACGGGTTCCTTATTCTGAACAGTGTCCTGACCCTGAACCGAATCCTGAGCCTGAACCTGGTCCTGATCCTGAACCAACTCCTGATCCTGAAGCGACTCCTGATCCTGAACCGTGTCCTGATCCTGAACCGGGTCCTGATCCTGAACCGACTCCTGATCCTGAACCGACTCCTGATCCTGAACCGGGTCCTGATCTTGAACCAGGTCCTGATCCTGAACCAACTCCTGATCCTGAACCTGGTCCTGATCCTGAATCGGGTCCTGATCCTGAACCAACTCCTGATCCTGAACCGGGTCCTGATAATGAACTGGATCTTGATCCTGAACCGGAACCTAGTCCTGAAATGCGTCCTGATCCTAAACCGGGTCCTGATACTGAACCAACTCCTGATCCTGAACCAACTCATGATGCTGAACCGGGTCCTGATCCTGAACTGGATCTTCAGCCTGAACCGGATCCTGACCTGAACCGGGTCCTGATCCTGAACCGGATCCTGATCCTGAACCGGGTCCTGATCCTGACCAACTCCTGATCCTCAACCAACTCCTGATCCTGAACCGGATCGTGATCCTGAACCGGGTCCTGATCCTGAACCGGGTCCTGATCCTGAAATGAGTCCTGATCCTGAACGAACTCCTGATCCTGAACCAGGTCCTGATCCTGAAATGGGTCCTGATCCTGAACCAACTCCTGATCCTGAACAGGGTGCTGATCCTGAACCAACTCCTGATCCTGAACCAACTCCAGATCCTGAACGGGGTCCTGATCCTGAACGGGGTCCTGATCCTGAACCGACTCCTGATCCTAAACCAACTCCTGATCTTGAACCGGGTACTGATCCTGAACAGGGTCATGATCCTGAACTGGATCCTGACCTGAACTGGGTCCGGATCCTGAATCGGATCCTGATCCTGAAATAAGTCCTCATCCTTCACCAGATCCTAATCCTGAACTGGATCATAATCTGAACTGTGTCCTGATTTTGAACCAACTCCTGAACCTGAATCGGGTCCTGATCCTGAACCAACTCCTGACCCTGAACCGGGTCCTGATCCTGAAACAACTCCTGATCCTGAACCGGGTCCTGATCCTGAACCGGATCCTGATGTGAACTGGGTCCTGATCCTGAACCAACTCCTGAACATGATCCGGATCCTGATGTGAACTGGGTCCTGATCCTGACCAACTCCTTAACCAGAACCGGATCCTGATGTGAACTGGGTCCTGATCATGAACCAACTCCTGATCCTGAACCGGATCGTGATCATGAACCGTGTCTTGACCCTGAACCGGGTCCTGATCCTGAACTAACTCCTGATCCTGAACCGGTTCCTGATCCTGAACCGGGTCCTGATCCTGAACCAACTCCTGATCCTGCACCGACTCCTAATCCTGAAACGGGTCCTGATCCTGAACCGGGTCCTGATCCTGAACCGGGTCCTGATCCTGCCCAACTCCTGATCCTGAACCGACTCCTGACCTTGCACAGGATCCTGATCCTGAATTGGGTCCTGATCCTGAACCAACTCCTGATCTTGAACCGGGTCCTGATCCTGAACCGGGTCCTGATCCTGAGCCAACTCCTGATCTTGAACTGGGAACTGATCCTGAAATGAGTCCTGATCCTGCACCAGATCCTGATCTGAACCGGGACCTGATCCTGAACCGACTCCTGAACCTGAACCGGGTCCTGATCCTGAACTGGGTCCTTATGCTGAACCGGGTCCTGATCCTGAACCGAATCCTGATCCTGAACCTTGTCCTGATCCTGAACCAACTCCTGATCCTGAAGCGACTCCTGATCCTGAACCGTGTCCTGATCCTGAACCGGGTCCTGATCCTGAACCGACTCCTGATCCTGAACCGACTCCTGATCCTGAACCGGGTCCTGATCTTGAACCGTGTCCTGATCCTGAACCAACTCCTGATCCTGAACCTGGTCCTGATCCTGAATCGGTTCCTGATCCTGAACCAACTCCTGATCCTGAACAGGGTCCTGATCATGAACTGGGTCTTGATCCTGAACCGGATCCTAATCCTGAAATGCGTCCTGATCCTGAACCGGGTCCTGATACTGAACCAACTCCTGATCCTGAACCAACTCATGATCCTGAACCGGGTCCTGATCCTGAACTGAATGTTCATCCTGAACCGGATCCTGACCCAAACCGGGTCCTGATCCTGAACCGGATCCTGATCCTGAACTGGGTCCTGATCCTGACCAACTCCTGATCCTCAACCAACTCCTGATCCTGAACCGGATCGTGATCCTGAACCGGGTCCTGATCCTGAACCGGGTCCTGATCCTGAAATGAGTCCTGATCCTGAACGAACTCCTGATCCTGAACCAGGTCCTGATCCTGAACTGGGTCCTGATCCTGAACCAACTCCTGATCCTGAACAGGGTGCTGATCCTGAACCAACTCCTGATCCTGAAACAACTCCAGATCCTGAACGGAGTCCTTATCCTGAACGGGGTCCTGATCCTGAACCGACTCCTGATCCAGCACCCGGGTCCTGATCCTGAACCGGGTCCTGATGCTGAACCAACTCCTGATCCTGAACCAACTCCTGATCTTGAACCGGGTACTGATCCTGAACTGGGTCATGATCCTGAACTGCATACTGACCTGAACTGGGTCCTGATCCTGAATCGGATCCTGATCCTGAAATAAGTCCTCATCCTTCACCAGATCCTAATCCTGAACTGGATCATAATCTGAACTGTGTCCTGATTCTGAACCAACTCCTGAACCTGAATCGGGTCCTGATCCTGAACTAACTCCTGAGCCTGAACCGGGTCCTGATCCTGAACCAACTCCTGATACTGAACCGACTCCTGATCCTGAACCGGGTCCTGATCCTGACCCGGGTCCTGATCCTGACCAACTCCTGATCCTGAACCGACTCCTGATCCTGCACCGGATCCTGATCCTGAATTGGGTCCTGATCATGAACCAACTCCTGATCTTGAACCGGGTACTGATCCTGAAATGAGTCCTGATTCTGCACCAGATCCTAATCCTGAACTGGATCCTGATCTGAACTGGGCCCTCATCCTGAATCAACTCCTGAACCTGAATCGGGTCCCGATCCTGAACCAAATCCTGATCCTGAAACAACTCCTGAACCTGAACCGGTTCCTGATCCTGAACCGACTCCTGATCCTGAACCGGATCCTGATCCTGAACCAGATCCTGACCTTAACCGGCTCCTGATCCTGAACCGGATCCTGAACTGGGTCCTGATCCTGAACCGGATCCTGATCCTGAACCAACTCCTGATCCTGAACCGGGTCCTGATCCTGACCAACTCCTGGTCCTGAACCGGATCGTGATACTGAAACGGGTCCTGATCCTGAACCGGATCCTGATGCGAACTAGGTCCTGATCCTGAACCAACTCCTGAACCTGAACCGGATCCTGATGTGAACTGGGTCCTGATCCTGACCAACTCCTTATCCCGAACCGAATCTGATGTGAACTGGGTCCTGATCCTGAACCAACTCCTGATCCTGAACTGAATCGTGATCCTGAACCGGGTCCTGATCTTGAACCGGGTCCTGATCCTGAACCGACTCCTGATCCTGAACCGACTCCTGATCCTGAACCGGGTCCTGATCTTGAACCGTGTCCTGATCCTGAACCAACTCCTGATCCTGAACCTGGTCCTGATCCTGAACCGGGACCTGATCCTGAACCAACTCCTGATCCTGAACCTGGTCCTGATCCTGAACCGACTCCTGATCCTGAACCGGGTCCTGATCCCGAACCAAGTCCTGATCCTCAACCGACTCCTAATCCTGAACCGGGTCCTGATCCTGAACCGACACTTGATCCTGAACCAGGTCCTGATGCTGACCAACTCCTGATCCTGAACCGACTCCTGATCCTGCACCGGATCCTGATCCTGAATTGGGTCCTGATACAGAACCAACTCCTGATCTTGAACCGGGTCCTGATCCTGAAACGGGTCCTGATCCTGAACCAACTCCTGATCCTGAACCGGGTCCTGATTCTGAACCGGGTCCTGATCCTGAACCGACTCCTGATCCTGAACCGTGTCCTGATCCTGACCAACTCCTGATCCTGAACCGACTCCTGATCCTGCACCGGATCCTGATCCTGAATTTGGTCCTGATCCTGAACCAACTCCTGATCTTGAACCGGGTCCTGATCCTGAACCGAGTCCTGATCCTGAACCAACTCCTGATCTTGAACCCGGAACTGATCCTGAAATGAGTCCTGATCCTGCACCTGATCCTGATCTGAACTGGGTTCTCATCCTGAACCAACTCTTGAACCTGAATCGTGTCCTGATCATGAACCAACTCCTGATCCTGGAGCAACTCCTGATCCTGAACCAACTCCTGATCCTGAACCAACTCTTGATAATGAAACGGATCCTGATCCTGAACCGGGTCCTGACCCTGAACCGGATCCTGATCATGAACTAATGCCTGGTAATAGAACGGGTCCTGGTCCTGAAGCAAATCTTGATCCTGAACCGGGTCCGGATCCTGACCAACACCTGATCTTGAACCAACTCCTGATCCTGAACTGAGTCCTGATCCCGAACCGGGTCCTGACCCTGAACCGACTCCTGTTCCTGCACCGGGTACTGATCCTGAATTGGGTCCTGATCCTGATCCAACTCCTGATCTTGAACCGGGTCCTGATCCTGAACCGGATCCTGATCCTGAACCAACTCCTGATCCTGAACCAACTCCTGATCCTGAACCGGGTCCTGATCTTGACCAACTCCTGATCCTGAACCGGATCGTGATCCTGAACCGGGTCCTGATCCTGAACCGGATCCTGATGTGAACTGGGTCCTGATCCTGAACCAACTCCTGAACCTGAACCGGATCCTGATGTGAACTGGGTCCTGATCCTGACCAACTCCTTATCCAGAACCGGATCCTGATGTGAACTGGGTCCTGATCCTGAACCAACTCCTGATCCTGAACCGGATCGTGATCATGAACCGTGTCTTGACCCTGAACCGGGTCCTGATCCTGATCCAACTCTTGATCCTGAACCGGTTCCTGATCCTGAACCGGGTCCTGATCCTGAACCAACTCCTGATCCTGCACCGACTCCAATCCTGAACCGGGTCCTGATCCTGAACCGGGTCCTGATCCTGAACCGTGTCCTGATCCTGCCCAACTCCTGACCTGAACCGACTCCTGACTTTGCACAGGATCCTGATCCTGAATTGGGTCCTGATCCTGAACCAACTCCTGATCTTGAACCGGGTCCTGATCCTGAACCGGGTCCTGATCCTGAACCAACTCCTGATCTTGAACCGGGATCTGATCCTGAAATGAGTCCTGATCCTGCACCAGATCCTGATCTGAACTGGGTTCTCATCCTGAACCAACTCCTGAAACTGAATCGACTCCTGATCCTGAACCGGGACCTGATCCTGAACCGACTCCTGAACCTGAACCGGGTCCTGATCCTGAACTGGGTCCTTATTCTGAACCGTGTCCTGATCCTGAACCGAATCCTGATCCTGAACCTGGTCCTGATCCTGAACCAACTCCTGATCCTGAAGCGACTCCTGATCCTGAACCGTGTCCTGATCCTGAACCGGGTCCTGATCCTGAACCGACTCCTGATCCTGAACCGACTCCTGATCCTGAACCGGGTCCTGATCTTCAACCAGGTCCTGATCCTGAACCAACTCCTGATCCTGAACCTGGTCCTGATCCTGAATCGGGTCCTGATCCTGAACCGACTCCTGATCCTGCACCCGGGTCCTGATCCTGAACCGGGTCCTGATGCTGAACCAGCTTCTGATCCTGAACCAACTCCTGATCTTGAACCGGGTACTGATCCTGATCTGGGTCATGATCCTGAACTGCATACTGACCTGAACTGGGTCCTGATCCTGAATCGGATCCTGATCCTGAAATAAGTCCTCATCCTTCACCAGATCCTAATCCTGAACTTGATCTTAATCTGAACTGTGACCTGATTCTGAACCAACTCCTGAACCTGAATCGGGTCCTGATCCTGAACTAACTCCTGAGCCTGAACCGTGTCCTGATCCTGAACCAACTCCTGATACTGAACCGACTCCTGATCCTGAACCGGGTCCTGATCCTGACCCGGGTCCTGATCCTGACCAACTCCTGATCCTGAACCGACTCCTGATCCTGCACCGGATCCTGATCCTGAATTGGGTCCTGATCATGAACCAACTCCTGATCTTGAACCGGGTACTGATCCTGAAATGAGTCCTGATTCTGCACCAGATCCTAATCCTGAACTGGATCCTGATCTGAACTGGGCCCTCATCCTGAGTCAACTCCTGAACCTGAATCGGGTCCCGATCCTGAACCAAATCCTGATCCTGAAACAACTCCTGAACCTGAACCGGTTCCTGATCCTGAACCGACTCCTGATCCTGAACAGGATCCTGATCCTGAACCAGATCCTGACCTTAACCGGCTCCTGATCCTGAACCGGATCCTGAACTGGGTCCTGATCCTGAACCGGATCCTGATCCTGAACCAACTCCTGATCCTGAACCGGGTCCTGATCCTGACCAACTCCTGGTCCAGAACCGGATCGTGATCCTGAAACGGGTCCTGATCCTGAACCGGATCCTGATGCGAACTGGGTCCTGATCCTGAACCAACTCCTGAACCTGAACGGGATCCTGATGTGAACTGGGTCCTGATCCTGACCAACTCCTTATCCCGAACCGGATCTGATGTGAACTGGGTCCTGATCCTGAACCAACTCCTGATCCTGAACTAAATCGTGATCCTGAACCGGGTCCTGATCTTGAACCGGGTCCTGATCCTGAACCGACTCCTGATCCTGAACCGACTCCTGATCCTGAACCGGGTCCTGATCTTGAACCGTGTCCTGATCCTGAACCAACTCCTGATCCTGAACCTGGTCCTGATCCTGAACCGGGACCTGATCCTGAACCAACTCCTGATCCTGAACCGGGTCCTGATCCTGAACCGACTCCTGATCCTGAACCGGGTCCTGATCCCGAACCAAGTCCTGATCCTCAACCGACTCCTAATCCTGAACCGGGTCCTGATCCTGAACCGACACTTGATCCTGAACCAGGTCCTGATGCTGACCAACTCCTGATCCTGAACCGACTCCTGATCCTGCACCGGATCCTGATCCTGAATTGGGTCCTGATACTGAACCAACTCCTGATCTTGAACCGGGTCCTGATCCTGAACCGGGTCCTGATCCTGAACCAACTCCTGATCCTGAACCGGGTCCTGATTCTGAACCGGGTCCTGATCCTGAACCGACTCCTGATCATGAATTTGGTCCTGATCCTGAACCAACTCCTGATCTTGAACCCGGAACTGATCCTGAAATGAGTCCTGATCCTGCACCTGATCCTGATCTGAACTGGGTTCTCGTCCTGAACCAACTCCTGAACCTGAATCGTGTCCTGATCATGAACCAACTCCTGATCCTGGAGCAACTCCTGATCCTGAACCAACTCCTGATCCTGAACCAACTCTTGATAATGAAACGGATCCTGATCCTGAACCGGGTCCTGACCCTGAACCGGATCCTGATCATGAACGAATGCCTGGTAATGAAACGGGTCCTGATCCTGAAGCAAATCTTGATCCTGAACCGGGTCCGGATCCTGACCAACACCTGATCCTGAACCAACTCCTGATCCTGATCTGAATCCTGATCCTGAACCAACACCTGATCCTGAACCGACTCCTGTTCCTGCACCGGGTACTGATCCTGAATTGGGTCCTGATCCTGATCCAACTCCTGATCTTGAACCGGGTCCTGATCCTGAACCGGATCCTGATCCTGAACCAACTCCTGATCCTGAACCAACTCCTGATCCTGAACCGGGTCCTGATCTTGACCAACTCCTGATCCTGAACCGGATCGTGATCCTGAACCGGGTCCTGATCCTGAACCGGATCCTGATGTGAACTGGGTCCTGATCCTGAACCAACTCCTGAACCTGAACCGGATCCTGATGTGAACTGGGTCCTGATCCTGACCAACTCCTTAACCAGAACTGGATCCTGATGTGAACTGGGTCCTGATCCTGAACCAACTCCTGATCCTGAACGGGATCGTGATCATGAACCGTGTCTTGACCCTGAACCGGGTCCTGATCCTGATCCAACTCCTGATCCTGAACCGGTTCCTGATCCTGAACCGGGTCCTGATCCTGAACCAACTCCTGATCCTGCACCGACTCCTAATCCTGAACCGGGTCCTGATCCTGAACCGGGTCCTGATCCTGAACCGTGTCCTGGTCATGAACTAACTCCTGGTAATGAAACGGGTCCTGATCCTGAACCAACGCTTGAACCTGAACCGGGTCCTGATCCTGAACCGGATCCAGATCCTGAACTGGATCCTGATCTGAACTGGGTCCTGATCCTGAAGCAAATCTTGATCCTGAACCGGGTCCGGATCCTGACCAACACCTGATCCTGAACCAACTCCTGATCCTGAACTGAGTCCTGATCCCGAACCGGGTCCTGACCCTGAACCGACTCCTGTTCCTGCACCGGGTACTGATCCTGAATTGGGTCCTGATCCTGATCCAACTCCTGATCTTGAACCGGGTCCTGATCCTGAACCGGATCCTGATCCTGAACCAACTCCTGATCCTGAACCAACGCCTGATCCTGAACCGGGTCTTGATCTTGACCAACTCCTGATCCTGAACCGGATCGTGATCCTGAACCGGGTCCTGATCCTGAACAGGATCCTGATGTGAACTGGGTCCTGATCCTGAACCAACTCCTGAACCTGAACCGGATCCTGATGTGAACTGGGTCCTGATCCTGAACCAACTCCTGATCCTGAACCGGATCGTGATCATCAAACGTGTCTTGACCCTGAACCGGGTCCTGATCCTGATCCAACTCCTGATCCTGAACCGGTTCCTGATCCTGAACCGGGTCCTGATCCTGAACCAACTCCTGATCCTGCACCGACTCCTAATCCTGAACCGGGTCCTGATCCTGAACCGGGTCCTGATCCTGAACCGTGTCCTGATCCTGCTCAACTCCTGACCTGAACCGACTCCTGACCTTGCACAGGATCCTGATCCTGAATTGGGTCCTGATCCTGAACCTACTCCTGATCTTGAACCGGGTCCTGATCCTGAACCGGGTCCTGATCCTGAACCAACTCCTGATCTTGAACCGGGAACTGATCCTGAAATGAGTCCTGATCCTGCACCAGATCCTGATCTGAACTGGGTTCTCATCCTGAACCAACTCCTGAAACTGAATCGACTCCTGATCCTGAACCGGGACCTGATCCTGAACCGACTCCTGAACCTCAACCGGGTCCTGATCCTGAACGGGTTCCTTATTCTGAACAGTGTCCTGACCCTGAACCGAATCCTGAGCCTGAACCTGGTCCTGATCCTGAACCAACTCCTGATCCTGAAGCGACTCCTGATCCTGAACCGTGTCCTGATCCTGAACCGGGTCCTGATCTGAACCGACTCCTGATCCTGAACCGACTCCTGATCCTGAACCGGGTCCTGATCTTGAACCAGGTCCTGATCCTGAACCAATTCCTGATCCTGAACCTGGTCCTGATCCTGAATCGGGTCCTGATCCTGAACCAACTCCTGATCCTGAACCGGGTCCTGATAATGAACTGGATCTTGATCCTGAACCGGAACCTAGTCCTGAAATGCGTCCTGATCCTAAACCGGGTCCTGATACTGAACCAACTCCTGATCCTGAACCAACTCATGATCCTGAACCGGGTCCTGATCCTGAACTGGATCTTCAGCCTGAACCGGATCCTGACCTGAACCGGGTCCTGATCCTGAACCGGATCCTGATCCTGAACCGGGTCCTGATCCTGACCAACTCCTGATCCTCAACCAACTCCTGATCCTGAACCGGATCGTGATCCTGAACCGGGTCCTGATCCTGAACCGGGTCCTGATCCTGAAATGAGTCCTGATCCTGAACGAACTCCTGATCCTGAACCAGGTCCTGATCCTGAAATGGGTCCTGATCCTGAACCAACTCCTGATCCTGAACAGGGTGCTGATCCTGAACCAACTCCTGATCCTGAACCAACTCCAGATCCTGAACGGGGTCCTGATCCTGAACGGGGTCCTGATCCTGAACCGACTCCTGATCCTGCACCGGGTCCTGATCCTGAACCGGGTCCTGATGCTGAACCAACTCCTGATCCTGAACCAACTCCTGATCTTGAACCGGGTACTGATCCTGAACAGGGTCATGATCCTGAACTGGATCCTGACCTGAACTGGGTCCGGATCCTGAATCGGATCCTGATCCTGAAATAAGTCCTCATCCTTCACCAGATCCTAATCCTGAACTGGATCATAATCTGAACTGTGTCCTGATTCTGAACCAACTCCTGAACCTGAATCGGGTCCTGATCCTGAACCAACTCCTGACCCTGAACCGGGTCCTGATCCTGAAACAACTCCTGATCCTGAACCGGGTCCTGATCCTGAACCGGATCCTGATGTGAACTGGGTCCTGATCCTGAACCAACTCCTGAACCTGATCCGGATCCTGATGTGAACTGGGTCCTGATCCTGACCAACTCCTTAACCAGAACCGGATCCTGATGTGAACTGGGTCCTGATCCTGAACCAACTCCTGATCCTGAACGGGATCGTGATCATGAACCGTGTCTTGACCCTGAACCGGGTCCTGATCCTGAACTAACTCCTGATCCTGAACCGGTTCCTGATCCTGAACCGGGTCCTGATCCTGAACCAACTCCTGATCCTGCACCGACTCCTAATCCTGAAACGGGTCCTGATCCTGAACCGGGTCCTGATCCTGAACCGGGTCCTGATCCTGCCCAACTCCTGATCCTGAACCGACTCCTGACCTTGCACAGGATCCTGATCCTGAATTGGGTCCTGATCCTGAACCAACTCCTGATCTTGAACCGGGTCCTGATCCTGAACCGGGTCCTGATCCTGAGCCAACTCCTGATCTTGAACCGGGAACTGATCCTGAAATGAGTCCTGATCCTGCACCAGATCCTGATCTGAACCGGGACCTGATCCTGAACCGACTCCTGAACCTGAACCGGGTCCTGATCCTGAACTGGAACCTTATGCTGAACCGGGTCCTGATCCTGAACCGAATCCTGATCCTGAACCTTGTCCTGATCCTGAACCAACTCCTGATCCTGAAGCGACTCCTGATCCTGAACCGTGTCCTGATCCTGAACCGGGTCCTGATCCTGAACCGACTCCTGATCCTGAACCGACTCCTGATCCTGAACCGGGTCCTGATCTTGAACCGTGTCCTGATCCTGAACCAACTCCTGATCCTGAACCTGGTCCTGTTCCTGAATCGGTTCCTGATCCTGAACCAACTCCTGATCCTGAACCGGGTCCTGATCATGAACTGGGTCTTGATCCTGAACCGGATCCTAATCCTGAAATGCGTCCTGATCCTGAACCGGGTCCTGATACTGAACCAACTCCTGATCCTGAACCAACTCATGATCCTGAACCGGGTCCTGATCCTGAACTGAATGTTCATCCTGAACCGGATCCTGACCCAAACCGGGTCCTGATCCTGAACCGGATCCTGATCCTGAACCGGGTCCTGATCCTGACCAACTCCTGATCCTCAACCAACTCCTGATCCTGAACCGGATCGTGAACCTGAACCGGGTCCTGATCCTGAACCGGGTCCTGATCCTGAAATGAGTCCTGATTCTGAACGAACTCCTGATCCTGAACCAGGTCCTGATCATGAACTGGGTCCTGATCCTGAACCAACTCCTGATCCTGAACAGGGTGCTGATCCTGAACCAACTCCTGATCCTGAAACAAATCCAGATCCTGAACGGAGTCCTTATCCTGAACGGGGTCCTGATCCTGAACCGACTCCTGATCCAGCACCCGGGTCCTGATCCTGAACCGGGTCCTGATGCTGAACAAACTCCTGATCCTGAACCAACTCCTGATCTTGAACCGGGTACTGATCCTGAACTGGGTCATGATCCTGAACTGCATACTGACCTGAACTGGGTCCTGATCCTGAATCGGATCCTGATCCTGAAATAAGTCCTCATCCTTCACCAGATCCTAATCCTGAACTGGATCATAATCTGAACTGTGTCCTGATTCTGAACCAACTCCTGAACCTGAATCGGGTCCTGATCCTGAACTAACTCCTGAGCCTGAACCGGGTCCTGATCCTGAACCAACTCCTGATACTGAACCGACTCCTGATCCTGAACCGGGTCCTGATCCTGACCCGGGTCCTGATCCTGACCAACTCCTGATCCTGAACCGACTCCTGATCCTGCACCGGATCCTGATCCTGAATTGGGTCCTGATCATGAACCAACTCCTGATCTTGAACCGGGTACTGATCCTGAAATGAGTCCTGATTCTGCACCAGATCCTAATCCTGAACTGGATCCTGATCTGAACTGGGCCCTCATCCTGAATCAACTCCTGAACCTGAATCGGGTCCCGATCCTGAACCAAATCCTGATCCTGAAACAACTCCTGAACCTGAACCGGTTCCTGATCCTGAACCGACTCCTGATCCTGAACCGGATCCTGATCCTGAACCAGATCCTGACCTTAACCGGCTCCTGATCCTGAACCGGATCCTGAACTGGGTCCTGATCCTGAACCGGATCCTGATCCTGAACCAACTCCTGATCCTGAACCGGGTCCGGATCCTGACCAACTCCTGGTCCTGAACCGGATCGTTATCCTGAAACGGGTCCTGATCCTGAACCGGATCCTGATGCGAACTGGGTCCTGATCCTGAACCAACTCCTGAACCTGAACCGGATCCTGATGTGAACTGGGTCCTGATCCTGACCAACTCCTTATCCCGAACCGGATCTGATGTGAACTGGGTCCTGATCCTGAACCAACTCCTGATCCTGAACTGAATCGTGATCCTGAACCGGGTCCTGATCTTGAACCGGGTCCTGATCCTGAACCGACTCCTGATCCTGAACCGACTCCTGATCCTGAACCGGGTCCTGATCTTGAACCGTGTCCTGATCCTGAACCAACTCCTGATCCTGAACCTGGTCCTGATCCTGAACCGGGACCTGATCCTGAACCAACTCCTGATCCTGAACCGGGTCCTGATCCTGAACGGACTCCTGATCCTGAACCGGGTCCTGATCCCGAACCAAGTCCTGATCCTGAACCGACTCCTAATCCTGAACCGGGTCCTGATCCTGAACCGACACTTGATCCTGAACCAGGTCCTGATGCTGACCAACTCCTGATCCTGAACCGACTCCTGATCCTGCACCGGATCCTGATCCTGAATTGGGTCCTGATACAGAACCAACTCCTGATCTTGAACCGGGTCCTGATCCTGAACCGGGTCCTGATCCTGAACCAACTCCTGATCCTGAACCGGGTCCTGATTCTGAACCGGGTCCTGATCCTGAACCGACTCCTGATCCTGAGCCGTGTCCTGATCCTGACCAACTCCTGATCCTGAACCGACTCCTGATCCTGCACCGGATCCTGATCCTGAATTTGGTCCTGATCCTGAACCAACTCCTGATCTTGAACCGGGTCCTGATCCTGAACCGAGTCCTGATCCTGAACCAACTCCTGATCTTGAACCCGGAACTGATCCTGAAATGAGTCCTGATCCTGCACCTGATCCTGATCTGAACTGGGTTCTCATCCTGAACCAACTCCTGAACCTGAATCGTGTCCTGATCATGAACCAACTCCTGATCCTGGAGCAACTCCTGATCCTGAACCAACTCCTGATCCTGAACCAACTCTTGATAATGAAACGGATCCTGATCCTGAACCGGGTCCTGACCCTGAACCGGATCCTGATCATGAACTAATGCCTGGTAATGAAACGGGTGCTGGTCCTGAAGCAAATCTTGATCCTGAACCGGGTCCGGATCCTGACCAACACCTGATCCTGAACCAACTCCTGATCCTGAACTGAGTCCTGATCCCGAACCGGGTCCTGACCCTGAACCGACTCCTGTTCCTGCACCGGGTACTGATCCTGAATTGGGTCCTGATCCTGATCCAACTCCTGATCTTGAACCGGGTCCTGATCCTGAACCGGATCCTGATCCTGAACCAACTCCTGATCCTGAACCAACTCCTGATCCTGAACCGGGTCCTGATCTTGACCAACTCCTGATCCTGAACCGGATCGTGATCCTGAACCGGGTCCTGATCCTGAACCGGATCCTGATGTGAACTGGGTCCTGATCCTGAACCAACTCCTGAACCTGAACCGGATCCTGATGTGAACTGGGTCCTGATCCTGACCAAATCCTTATCCAGAACCGGATCCTGATGTGAACTGGGTCCTGATCCTGAACCAACTCCTGATCCTGAACCGGATCGTGATCATGAACCGTGTCTTGACCCTGAACCGGGTCCTGATCCTGATCCAACTCTTGATCCTGAACCGGTTCCTGATCCTGAACCGGGTCCTGATCCTGAACCAACTCCTGATCCTGCACCGACTCCTAATCCTGAACCGGGTCCTGATCCTGAACCGGGTCCTGATCCTGAACCGTGTCCTGATCCTGCCCAACTCCTGACCTGAACCGACTCCTGACTTTGCTCAGGATCCTGATCCTGAATTGGGTCCTGATCCTGAACCAACTCCTGATCTTGAACCGGGTCCTGATCCTGAACCGGGTCCTGATCCTGAACCAACTCCTGATCTTGAACCGGGATCTGATCCTGAAATGAGTCCTGATCCTGCACCAGATCCTGATCTGAACTGGGTTCTCATCCTGAACCAACTCCTGAAACTGAATCGACTCCTGATCCTGAACCGGGACCTGATCCTGAACCGACTCCTGAACCTGAACCGGATCCTGATCCTGATCTGGGTCCTTAATCTGAACCGTGTCCTGATCCTGAACCGAATCCTGATCCTGAACCTGGTCCTGATCCTGAACCAACTCCTGATCCTGAAGCGACTCCTGATCCTGAACCGTGTCCTGATCCTGAACCGGGTCCTGATCCTGAACCGACTCCTGATCCTGAACCGACTCCTGATCCTGAACCGGGTCCTGATCTTCAACCAGGTCCTGATCCTGAACCAACTCCTGATCCTGAACCTGGTCCTGATCCTGAATCGGGTCCTGATCCTGAACCGACTCCTGATCCTGCACCCGGGTCCTGATCCTGAACCGGGTCCTGATGCTGAACCAACTCCTGATCCTGAACCAACTCCTGATCTTGAACCGGGTACTGATCCTGAACTGGGTCATGATCCTGAACTGCATACTGACCTGAACTGGGTCCTGATCCTGAATCGGATCCTGATCCTGAAATAAGATCTCATCCTTCACCAGATCCTAATCCTGAACTGGATCATAATCTGAACTGTGTCCTGATTCTGAACCAACTCCTGAACCTGAATCGGGTCCTGATCCTGAACTAACTCCTGAGCCTGAACCGGGTCCTGATCCTGAACCAACTCCTGATACTGAACCGACTCCTGATCCTGAACCGGGTCCTGATCCTGACCCGGGTCCTGATCCTGACCAACTCCTGATCCTGAACCGACTCCTGATCCTGCACCGGATCCTGATCCTGAATTGGGTCCTGATCATGAACCAACTCCTGATCTTGAACCGGGTAGTGATCCTGAAATGAGTCCTGATTCTGCACCAGATCCTAATCCTGAACTGGATCATGATCTGAACTGGGCCCTCATCCTGAATCAACTCCTGAACCTGAATCGGGTCCCGATCCTGAACCAAATCCTGATCCTGAAACAACTCCTGAACCTGAACCGGTTCCTGATCCTGAACCGACTCCTGATCCTGAACAGGATCCTGATCCTGAACCAGATCCTGACCTTAACCGGCTCCTGATCCTGAACCGGATCCTGAACTGGGTCCTGATCCTGAACCGGATCCTGATCCTGAACCAACTCCTGATCCTGAACCGGATCGTGATCCTGAAACGGGTCCTGATCCTGAACCGGATCCTGATGCGAACTGGGTCCTGATCCTGAACCAACTCCTGAACCTGAACCGGATCCTGATGTGAACTGGGTCCTGATCCTGACCAACTCATTATCCCGAACCGGATCTGATGTGAACTGGGTCCTGATCCTGAACCAACTCCTGATCCTGAACTGAATCGTGATCCTGAACCGGGTCCTGATCTTGAACCGGGTCCTGATCCTGAACCGACTCCTGATCCTGAACCGACTCCTGATCCTGAACCGGGTCCTGATCTTGAACCGTGTCCTGATCCTGAACCAACTCCTGATCCTGAACCTGGTCCTGATCCTGAACCGGGACCTGATCCTGAACCAACTCCTGATCCTGAACCGGGTCCTGATCCTGAACCGACTCCTGATCCTGAACCGGGTCCTGATCCCGAACCAAGTCCTGATCCTCAACCGACTCCTATTCCTGAACCGGGTCCTGATCCTGAACCGACACTTGATCCTGAACCAGGTCCTGATGCTGACCAACTCCTGATCCTGAACCGACTCCTGATCCTGCACCGGATCCTGATCCTGAATTGGGTCCTGATACTGAACCAACTCCTGATCTTGAACCGGGTCCTGATCCTGAACCGGGTCCTGATCCTGAACCAACTCCTGATCCTGAACCGGGTCCTGATTCTGAACCGGGTCCTGATCCTGAACCGACTCCTGATCCTGAACCGTGTCCTGATCCTGACCAACTCCTGATCCTGAACCGACTCCTGATCCTGCACCGGATCCTGATCATGAATTTGGTCCTGATCCTGAACCAACTCCTGATCTTGAACCCGGAACTGATCCTGAAATGAGTCCTGATCCTGCACCTGATCCTGATCTGAACTGGGTTCTCGTCCTGAACCAACTCCTGAACCTGAATCGTGTCCTGATCATGAACCAACTCCTGATCCTGGAGCAACTCCTGATCCTGAACCAACTCCTGATCCTGAACCAACTCTTGACAATGAAACGGATCCTGATCCTGAACCAACTCCTGATCCTGAACCGAATCCTGATCCTGAACCGTGTCCTGATCCTGAACCGGGTCCTGATCCTGAACCGAATCCTGATCCTGAACCGACACCTGATCCTGAACCGGGTCCTGATCCTGAATCGGGTCCTGATCCTGAACCAACTCCTGATCCTGAACCGGGTCCTGATCATGAATTGAATCTTGATCCTGAACCGGATCCTAATCCTGAAATGCGTCCTGATCCTGAACCGGGTCCTGATACTGAACCAACTCCTGATCCTGAACCAACTCATGATCCTGAACCGGGTCCTGATCCTGAACTGGATCTTCATCCTGAACCGGATCCTGACCTGAACTGGGTCCGGATCCTGAATCGGATCCTGATCCTGAAATAAGTCCTCATCCTTCACCAGATCCTAATCCTGAACTGGATCATAATCTGAACTGTGTCCTGATTCTGAACCAACTCCTGAACCTGAATCGGATCCTGATCCTGAACCAACTCCTGACCCTGAACCGGGTCCTGATCCTGAAACAACTCCTGATCCTGAACCGGAGCCTGATGTGAACTGGGTCCTGATCCTGAACCAACTCCTGAACCTGATCCGGATCCTGATGTGAACTGGGTCCTGATCCTGACCAACTCCTTATCCAGAACCGGATCCTGATGTGAACTGGGTCCTGATCCTGAACCAACTCCTGATCCTGAACGGGATCGTGTTCATGAACCGTGTCTTGACCCTGAACCGGGTCCTGATCCTGAACTAACTCCTGATCCTGAACCGGTTCCTGATCCTGAACCGGGTCCTGATCCTGAACCAACTCCTGATCCTGCACCGACTCCTAATCCTGAAACGGGTCCTGATCCTGAACCGGGTCCTGATCCTGAACCGGGTCCTGATCCTGCCCAACTCCTGATCCTGAACCGACTCCTGACCTTGCACAGGATCCTGATCCTGAATTGGGTCCTGATCCTGAACCAACTCCTGATCTTGAACCGGGTCCTGATCCTGAACCGGGTCCTGATCCTGAGCCAACTCCTGATCTTGAACCGGGAACTGATCCTGAAATGAGTCCTGATCCTGCACCAGATCCTGATCTGAACCGGGACCTGATCCTGAACCGACTCCTGAACCTGAACCGGGTCCTGATCCTGAACTGGGTCCTTATGCTGAACCGGGTCCTGATCCTGAACCGAATCCTGATCCTGAACCTTGTCCTGATCCTGAACCAACTCCTGATCCTGAAGCGACTCCTGATCCTGAACCGTGTCCTGATCCTGAACCGGGTCCTGATCCTGAACCGACTCCTGATCCTGAACCGACTCCTGATCCTGAACCGGGTCCTGATCTTGAACCGTGTCCTGATCCTGAACCAACTCCTGATCCTGAACCTGGTCCTGATCCTGAATCGGGTCCTGATCCTGAACCAACTCCTGATCCTGAACCGGGTCCTGATCATGAACTGGGTCTTGATCCTGAACCGGATCCTAATCCTGAAAAGCGTCCTGATCCTGAACCAACTCATGATCCTGAACCGGGTCCTGATCCTGAACTGAATGTTCATCCTGAACCGGATCCTGACCGAAAACGGGGCCTGATCCTGAACCGGATCCTGATCCTGAACCGGGTCCTGATCCTGACCAACTCCTGATCCTGAACCGACTCCTGATCCTGCACCGGATCCTGATCCTGAATTGGGTCCTGATCATGAACCAACTCCTGATCTTGAACCGGGTACTGATCCTGAAATGAGTCCTGATTCTGCACCAGATCCTAATCCTGAACTGGATCCTGATCTGAACTGTGTCCTCATCCTGAATCAACTCCTGAAACTGAACCGGGTCCTGATCCTGAACCAACTCCTGATCTTGAACCGGGTCCTGATCCTGAACCGGGTCCTGATCCTGAACCAACTCCTGATCTTGAACCGGGATCTGATCCTGAAATGAGTCCTGATCCTGCACCAGATCCTGATCTGAACTGGGTTCTCATCCTGAACCAACTCCTGAAACTGAATCGACTCCTGATCCTGAACCGGGACCTGATCCTGAACCGACTCCTGAACCTGAACCGGGTCCTGATCCTGAACTGGGTCCTTATTCTGAACCGTGTCCTGATCCTGAACCGAATCCTGATCCTGAACCTGGTCCTGATCCTGAACCAACTCCTGATCCTGAAGCGACTCCTGATCCTGAACCGTGTCCTGATCCTGAACCGGGTCCTGATCCTGAACCGACTCCTGATCCTGAACCGACTCCTGATCCTGAACCGGGTCCTGATCTTGAACCAGGTCCTGATCCTGAACCAACTCCTGATCCTGAACCTGGTCCTGATCCTGAATCGGGTCCTGATCCAGAACCAACTCCTGATCCTGAACCGGGTCCTGATCATGAAATGCGTCCTGATCCTAAACCGGGTCCTGATACTGAACCAACTCCTGATCCTGAACCAACTCATGATCCTGAACCGGGTCCTGATCCTGAAGTGGATCTTCATCCTGAACCGGATCCTGACCTGAACCGGGTCCAGAGCCTGATCCGGATCCTGATCCTGAACCGGGTCCTGATCCTGATCCAACTCCTGATCCTGAACCGCTTCCTGATCCTGAACCGGGTCCTGATCCTGAACCAACTCCTGATCCTGCACCGACTCCTAATCCTGAACCGGGTCCTGATCCTGAACCGGGTCCTGATCCTGAACCGTGTCCTGATCCTGCCCAACTCCTGACCTGAACCGACTCCTGACCTTGCACAGGATCCTGATCCTGAATTGGGTCCTGATCCTGAACCAACTCCTGATCTTGAACCGGGTCCTGATCCTGAACCGGGTCCTGATCCAGAACCAACTCCTGATCTTGAACCGGGATCTGATCCTGAAATGAGTCCTGATCCTGCACCAGATCCTGATCTGAACTGGGTTCTCATCCTGAACCAACTCCTGAAATTGAATCGACTCCTGATCCTGAACCGGGACCTGATCCTGAACCGACTCCTGAACCTGAACCGGGTCCTGATCCTGAACTGGGTCCTTATTCTGAACCGTGTCCTGATCCTGAACCGAATCCTGATCCTGAACCTGGTCCTGTTCCTGAACCAACTCCTGATCCTGAAGCGACTCCTGATCCTGAACCGTGTCCTGATCCTGAACCGGGTCCTGATCCTGAACCGACTCCTGATCCTGAACCGACTCCTGATCCTGAACCGGGTCCTGATCTTGAACCAGGTCCTGATCCTGAACCAACTCCTGATCCTGAACCTGGTCCTGATCCTGAATCGGGTCCTGATCCAGAACCAACTCTTGATCCTGAACCGGGTCCTGATCATGAACTGGATCTTGATCCTGAACCGGATCCTAATCCTGAAATGCGTCCTGATCCTAAACCGGGTCCTGATACTGAACCAACTCCTGATCCTGAACCAACTCATGATCCTGAACCGGGTCCTGATCCTCAAGTGGATCTTCATCCTGAACCGGATCCTGACCTGAACCGGGTCCTGATCCTGATCCGGATCCTGATCCTGAACCGGGTCCTGATCCTGACGAACTCCTGATCCTCAACCAACTCCTGATCCTGAACCGGATCGTGATCCTGAACCGGGTCCTGATCCTGAACCGGGTCCTGATCCTGAAATGAGTCCTGATCCTGAACGAACTCCTGATCCTGAACCAGGTCCTGATCCTGAAATGGGTCCTGACCCTGAACCAACTCCTGATCCTGAACAGGGTGCTGATCCTGAACCAACTCCTGATCCTGAACCAACTCCAGATCCTGAACGGGGTCCTGATCCTGAACGGGGTCCTGATCCTGAACCGACTCCTGATCCTGCACCGGGTCCTGATCCTGAACCGGGTCCTGATGCTGAACCAACTCCTGATCCTGAACCAACTCCTGATCTTGAACCGTGTACTGATCCTGAACAGGGTCATGATCCTGAACTGGATCCTGACCTGAACTGGGTCCGGATCCTGAATCGGATCCTGATCCTGAAATAAGTCCTCATCCTTCACCAGATCCTAATCCTGAACTGGATCATAATCTGAACTGTGTCCTGATTCTGAACCAACTCCTGAACCTGAATCGGGTCCTGATCCTGAACCAACTCCTGAGCCTAAACCGGGTCCTGATCCTGAAACAACTCCTGATCCTGAACCGGGTCCTGATCCTGAACCGGGTCCTGATCCTGAACCAACTCCTGATCCTGAACCGACTCCTGATCCTGAACCGGGACCTGATCCTGAATCGGCTCCTGATCCTGACCCGGGTCCTGATCCTGACCAACTCCTGATCCTGAACCGACTCCTGATCCTGCACCGGATCCTGATCCTGAATTGGGTCCTGATCATGAACCAACTCCTGATCTTGAACCGGGTACTGATCCTGAAATGAGTCCTGATTCTGCACCAGATCCTAATCCTGAACTGGATCCTGATCTGAACTGGGTCCTCATCCTGAATCAACTCCTGAAACTGAACCGGGTCCTGATCCTGAACCAACTCCTGATCCTGCACCGACTCCTAATCCTGAACCGGGTCCTGATCCTGAACCGATTCCTGATCCTGAACCGTGTCCTGATCCTGCCCAACTCCTGACCTGAACCGACTCCTGTCCTTGCACAGGATTCTGATCCTGAATTGGGTCCTGATCCTGAACCAACTCCTGATCTTGAACCGGGTCCTGATCCTGAACCGGGTCCTGATCCTGAACCAACTCCTGATCTTGAACCGGGAACTGATCCTGAAATGAGTCCTGATCCTGCACCAGATCCTGATCTGAACTGGGTTCTCATCCTGAACCAACTCCTGAAAATGAATCGACTCCTGATCCTGAACCGGGACCTGAACCTGAACCGTGTCCTGATCCTGAACCGAATCCTGATCCTGAACCTGGTCCTGATCCTGAACCAACTCCTGATCCTGAACCGAATCCTGATCCTGAACCGTGTCCTGATCCTGAACCGGGTCCTGATCCTGAACCGACTCCTGATCCTGAACCGACACCTGATCCTGAACCGGGTCCTGATCCTGAATCGGGTCCTGATCCTGAACCAACTCCTGATCCTGAACCGGGTCCTGATCATGAATTGAATCTTGATCCTGAACCGGATCCTAATCCTGAAATGCGTCCTGATCCTGAACCGGGTCCTGATACTGAACCAACTCCTGATCCTGAACCAACTCATGATCCTGAACCGGGTCCTGATCCTGAACTGGATCTTCATCCTGAACCGGATCCTGACCTGAACTGGGTCCGGATCCTGAATCGGATCCTGATCCTGAAATAAGTCCTCATCCTTCACCAGATCCTAATCCTGAACTGGATCATAATCTGAACTGTGTCCTGATTCTGAACCAACTCCTGAAGCTGAATCGGATCCTGATCCTGAACCAACTCCTGACCCTGAACCTGGTCCTGATCCTGAAACAACTCCTGATCCTGAACCGGATCCTGATGTGAACTGGGTCCTGATCCTGAACCAACTCCTGAACCTGATCCGGATCCTGATGTGAACTGGGTCCTGATCCTGACCAACTCCTTATCCAGAACCGGATCCTGATGTGAACTGGGTCCTGATCCTGAACCAACTCCTGATCCTGAACGGGATCGTGATCATGAACCGTGTCTTGACCCTGAACCGGGTCCTGATCCTGAACTAACTCCTGATCCTGAACCGGTTCCTGATCCTGAACCGGGTCCTGATCCTGAACCAACTCCTGATCCTGCACCGACTCCTAATCCTGAAACGGGTCCTGATCCTGAACCGGGTCCTGATCCTGAACCGGGTCCTGATCCTGCCCAACTCCTGATCCTGAACCGACTCCTGACCTTGCACAGGATCCTGATCCTGAATTGGGTCCTGATCCTGAACCAACTCCTGATCTTGAACCGGGTCCTGATCCTGAACCGGGTCCTGATCCTGAGCCAACTCCTGATCTTGAACCGGGAACTGATCCTGAAATGAATCCTGATCCTGCACCAGATCCTGATCTGAACCGGGACCTGATCCTGAACCGACTCCTGAACCTGAACCGGGTCCTGATCCTGAACTGGGTCCTTATGCTGAACCGGGTCCTGATCCTGAACCGAATCCTGATCCTGAACCTTGTCCTGATCCTGAACCAACTCCTGATCCTGAAGCGACTCCTGATCCTGAACCGGGTCCTGATCTTGAACCGTGTCCTGATCCTGAACCAACTCCTGATCCTGAACCGACTCCTGATCCTGAACCGACTCCTGATCCTGAACCGGGTCCTGATCTTGAACCGTGTCCTGATCCTGAACCAACTCCTGATCCTGAACCTGGTCCTGATCCTGAATCGGGTCCTGATCCTGAACCAACTCCTGATCCTGAACCGGGTCCTGATCATGAACTGGGTCTTGATCCTGAACCGGATCCTAATCCTGAAATGCGTCCTGATCCTGAACCAACTCATGATCCTGAACCGGGTCCTGATCCTGAACTGAATGTTCATCCTGAACCGGATCCTGACCTAAACCGGGTCCTGATCCTGAACCGGATCCTGATCCTGAACCGGGTCCTGATCCTGACCAACTCCTGATCCTGAACCGACTCCTGATCCTGCACCGGATCCTGATCCTGAATTGGGCCTTGATCATGAACCAACTCCTGATCTTGAACCGGGTACTGATCCTGAAATGAGTCCTGATTCTGCACCAGATCCTAATCCTGAACTGGATTCTGATCTGAACTGGGTCCTCATCCTGAATCAACTCCTGAAACTGAACCGGGTCCTGATCCTGAACCAACTCCTGATCCTGCACCGACTCCTAATCCTGCCCAACTCCTGACCTGAACCGACTCCTGTCCTTGCACAGGATTCTGATCCTGAATTGGGTCCTGATCCTGATCAACTCCTGATCTTGAACCGGGTCCTGATCCTGAACCGGGTCCTGATCCTGAACCAACTCCTGATCTTGAACCGGGAACTGATCCTGAAATGAGTCCTGATCCTGCACCAGATCCTGATCTGAACTGGGTTCTCATCCTGAACCAACTCCTGAAAATGAATCGACTCTTGATCCTGAACCGGGACCTGAACCTGAACCGTGTCCTGATCCTGAACCGAATCCTGATCCTGAACCTGGTCCTGATCCTGAACCAACTCCTGATCCTGAAGCGACTCCTGATCCTGAACCGTGTCCTGATCCTGAACCGGGTCCTGATCCTGAACCGACTCCTGATCCTGAACCGACACCTGATCCTGAACCGGGTCCTGATCCTGAATCGGGTCCTGATCCTGAACCAACTCCTGATCCTGAACCGGGTCCTGATCATGAATTGAATCTTGATCCTGAACCGGATCCTAATCCTGAAATGCGTCCTGATCCTGAACCGGGTCCTGATACTGAACCAACTCCTGATCCTGAACCAACTCATGATCCTGAACCGGGTCCTGATCCTGAACTGGATCTTCATCCTGAACCGGATCCTGACCTGAACTGGGTCAGGATCCTGAATCGGATCCTGATCCTGAAATAAGTCCTCATCCTTCACCAGATCCTAATCCTGAACTGGATCATAATCTGAACTGTGTCCTGATTCTGAACCAACTCCTGAACCTGAATCGGGTCCTGGTCCTGAACCAACTCCTGACGCTGAACCGGGTCCTGATCCTGAAACAACTCCTGATCCTGAACCGGATCCTGATGTGAACTGGGTCCTGATCCTGAACCAACTCCTGAACCTGATCCGGATCCTGATGTGAACTGGGTCCTGATCCTGACCAACTCCTTATCCAGAACCGGATCCTGATGTGAACTGGGTCCTGATCCTGAACCAACTCCTGATCCTGAACGGGATCGTGATCATGAACCGTGTCTTGACCCTGAACCGGGTCCTGATCCTGAACTAACTCCTGATCCTGAACCGGTTCCTGATCCTGAACCGGGTCCTGATCCTGAACCAACTCCTGATCCTGCACCGACTCCTAATCCTGAAACGGGTCCTGATCCTGAACCGGGTCCTGATCCTGAACCGGGTCCTGATCCTGCCCAACTCCTGATCCTGAACCGACTCCTGACCTTGCACAGGATCCTGATCCTGAATTGGGTCCTGATCCTGAACCAACTCCTGATCTTGAACCGGGTCCTGATCCTGAACCGGGTCCTGATCCTGAGCCAACTCCTGATCTTGAACCGGGAACTGATCCTGAAATGAGTCCTGATCCTGCACCAGATCCTGATCTGAACCGGGACCTGATCCTGAACCGACTCCTGAACCTGAACCGGGTCCTGATCCTGAACTGGGTCCTTATGCTGAACCGGGTCCTGATCCTGAACCGAATCCTGATCCTGAACCTTGTCCTGATCCTGAACCAACTCCTGATCCTGAAGCGACTCCTGATCCTGAACCGGGTCCTGATCTTGAACCGTGTCCTGATCCTGAACCAACTCCTGATCCTGAACCTGGTCCTGATCCTGAATCGGGTCCTGATCCTGAACGAACTCCTGATCCTGAACCGGTTCCTGATCATGAACTGGGTCTTGATCCTGACGCGGATCCTAATCCTGAAATGCGTCCTGATCCTGAACCAACTCATGATCCTGAACCGGGTCCTGATCCTGAACTGAATGTTCATCCTGAACCGGATCCTGACCCAAACCGGGTCCTGATCCTGAACCGGATCCTGATCCTGAACCGGGTCCTGATCCTGACCAACTCCTGATCCTCAACCAACTCCTGATCCTGAACCGGATCGTGATCCTGAACCGGGTCCTGATCCTGAACCGGGTCCTGATCCTGAAATGAGTCCTGATCCTGAACGAACTCCTGATCCTGAACCAGGTCCTGATCCTGAACTGGGTCCTGATCCTGAACCAACTCCTGATCCTGAACAGGGTGCTGATCCTGAACCAACTCCTGATCCTGAAACAACTCCAGATCCTTAACGGAGTCCTTATCCTGAACGGGGTCCTGATCCTGAACCGACTCCTGATCCAGCACCCGGGTCCTGATCCTGAACCGGGTCCTGATGCTGAACCAACTCCTGATCCTGAACCAACTCCTGATCTTGAACCGGGTACTGATCCTGAACTGGGTCATGATCCTGAACTGCATACTGACCTGAACTGGGTCCTGATCCTGAATCGGATCCTGATCCTGAAATAAGTCCTCATCCTTCACCAGATCCTAATCCTGAAATGAATCATAATCTGAACTGTGTCCTGATTCTGAACCAACTCCTGAACCTGAATCGGGTCCTGATCCTGAACTAACTCCTGAGCCTGAACCGGGTCCTGATCCTGAACCAACTCCTGATACTGAACCGACTCCTGATCCTGAACCGGGTCCTGATCCTGACCCGGGTCCTGATCCTGACCAACTCCTGATCCTGAACCGACTCCTGATCCTGCACCGGATCCTGATCCTGAATTGGGTCCTGATCATGAACCAACTCCTGATCTTGAACCGGGTACTGATCCTGAAATGAGTCCTGATTCTGCACCAGATCCTAATCCTGAACTGGATCCTGATCTGAACTGGGCCCTCATCCTGAATCAACTCCTGAACCTGAATCGGGTCCCGATCCTGAACCAAATCCTGATCCTGAAACAACTCCTGAACCTGAACCGGTTCCTGATCCTGAACCGACTCCTGATCCTGAACCGGATCCTGATCCTGAACCAGATCCTGACCTTAACCGGCTCCTGATCCTGAACCGGATCCTGAACTGGGTCCTGATCCTGAACCGGATCCTGATCCTGAACCAACTCCTGATCCTGAACCGGGTCCGGATCCAGACCAACTCCTGGTCCTGAAACGGATCGTGATCCTGAAACGGGTCCTGATCCTGAACCGGATCCTGATGCGAACTGGGTCCTGATCCTGAACCAACTCCTGAACCTGAACCGGATCCTGATGTGAACCGGGTCCTGATCCTGAACCGACTCCTGATCCTGAACCGACTCCTGATCCTGAACCGGGTCCTGATCTTGAACCGTGTCCTGATCCTGAACCAACTCCTGATCCTGAACCTGGTCCTGATCCTGAACCGGGACCTGATCCTGAACCAACTCCTGATCCTGAACCGGGTCCTGATCCTGAACCGGATCCTGATGTGAACTGGGTCCTGATCCTGAACCAACTCCTGAACCTGATCCGGATCCTGATGTGAACTGGGTCCTGATCCTGACCAACTCCTTATCCAGAACCGGATCCTGATGTGAACTGGGTCCTGATCCTGAACCAACTCCTGATCCTGAACGGGATCGTGATCATGAACCGTGTCTTGACCCTGAACCGGGTCCTGATCCTGAACTAACTCCTGATCCTGAACCGGTTCCTGATCCTGAACCGGGTCCTGATCCTGAACCAACTCCTGATCCTGCACCGACTCCTAATCCTGAAACGGGTCCTGATCCTGAACCGGGTCCTGATCCTGAACCGGGTCCTGATCCTGCCCAACTCCTGATCCTGAACCGACTCCTGACCTTGCACAGGATCCTGATCCTGAATTGGGTCCTGATCCTGAACCAACTCCTGATCTTGAACCGGGTCCTGATCCTGAACCGGGTCCTGATCCTGAGCCAACTCCTGATCTTGAACCGGGAACTGATCCTGAAATGAGTCCTGATCCTGCACCAGATCCTGATCTGAACCGGGACCTGATCCTGAACCGATTCCTGAACCTGAACCGGGTCCTGATGCTGAACTGGGTCCTTATGCTGAACCGGGTCCTGATCCTGAACCGAATCCTGATCCTGAACCTTGTCCTGATCCTGAACCAACTCCTGATCCTGAAGCGACTCCTGATCCTGAACCGTGTCCTGATCCTGAACCGGGTCCTGATCCTGAACCGACTCCTGATCCTGAACCGACTCCTGATCCCGAACCGGGTCCTGATCTTGAACCGTGTCCTGATCCTGAACCAACTCCTGATCCTGAACCTGGTCCTGATCCTGAATCGGGTCCTGATCCTGAACCAACTCCTGATCCTGAACCGGGTCCTGATCATGAACTGGGTCTTGATCCTGAACCGGATCCTAATCCTGAAATGCGTCCTGATCCTGAACCGGGCCCTGCTCCTGAACTGGGTCCTTATTCTGAACCGTGTCCTGATCCTGAACCGAATCCTGATTCTGAACCTGGTCCTGATCCTGAACCAACTCCTGATCCTGAAGCGACTCCTGATCCTGAACCGTGTCCTGATCCTGAACCGGGTCCTGATCCTGAACCGACTCCTGATCCTGAACCGGGTCCTGATCTTGAACCAGGTCCTGATCCTGAACCAACTCCTGATCCTGAACCTGGTCCTGATCCTGAATCGGGTCCTGATCCAGAACCAACTCCTGATCCTGAACCGGGTCCTGATCATGAACTGGATCTTGATCCTGAACCGGATCCTAATCCTGAAATGCGTCCTGATCCTAAACCGGGTCCTGATACTGAACCAACTCCTGATCCTGAACCAACTCATGATCCTGAACCGGGTCCTGATCCTCAAGTGGATCTTCATCCTGAACCGAATCCTGACCTGAACCGGGTCCTGATCCTGATCCGGATCCTGATCCTGAACCGGGTCCTGATCCTGACGAACTCCTGATCCTCAACCAACTCCTGATCCTGAACCGGATCGTGATCCTGAACCGGGTCCTGATCCTGAACCGGGTCCTGATCCTGAAATGAGTCCTGATCCTGAACGAACTCCTGATCCTGAACCAGGTCCTTATCCTGAAATGGGTCCTGACCCTGAACCAACTCCTGATCCTGAACAGGGTGCTGATCCTGAACCAACTCCTGATCCTGAACCAACTCCAGATCCTGAACGGGGTCCTGATCCTGAACGGGGTCCTGATCCTGAACCGACTCCTGATCCTGCACCGGGTCCTGATCCTGAACCGGGTCCTGATGCTGAACCAACTCCTGATCCTGAACCAACTCCTGATCTTGAACCGTGTACTGATCCTGAACAGGGTCATGATCCTGAACTGGATCCTGACCTGAACTGGGTCCTGATCCTGAACCGGGTCCTGATCCTGAACCAACTCCTGATCTTGAACCGGGAACTGATCCTGAAATGAGTCCTGATCCTGCACCAGATCCTGATCTGAACTGGGTTCTCATCCTGAACCAACTCCTGAAAATGAATCGACTCTTGATCCTGAACCGGGACCTGAACCTGAACCGTGTCCTGATCCTGAACCGAATCCTGATCCTGAACCTGGTCCTGATCCTGAACCAACTCCTGATCCTGAAGCGACTCCTGATCCTGAACCGTGTCCTGATCCTGAACCGGGTCCTGATCCTGAACCGACTCCTGATCCTGAACCGACACCTGATCCTGAACCGGGTCCTGATCCTGAATCGGGTCCTGATCCTGAACCAACTCCTGATCCTGAACCGGGTCCTGATCATGAATTGAATCTTGATCCTGAACCGGATCCTAATCCTGAAATGCGTCCTGATCCTGAACCGGGTCCTGATACTGAACCAACTCCTGATCCTGAACCAACTCATGATCCTGAACCGGGTCCTGATCCTGAACTGGATCTTCATCCTGAACCGGATCCTGACCTGAACTGGGTCCGGATCCTGAATCGGATCCTGATCCTGAAATAAGTCCTCATCCTTCACCAGATCCTAATCCTGAACTGGATCATAATCTGAACTGTGTCCTGATTCTGAACCAACTCCTGAACCTGAATCGGGTCCTGATCCTGAACCAACTCCTGACGCTGAACCGGGTCCTGATCCTGAAACAACTCCTGATCCTGAACCGGATCCTGATGTGAACTGGGTCCTGATCCTGAACCAACTCCTGAACCTGATCCGGATCCTGATGTGAACTGGGTCCTGATCCTGACCAACTCCTTATCCAGAACCGGATCCTGATGTGAACTGGGTCCTGATCCTGAACCAACTCCTGATCCTGAACGGGATCGTGATCATGAACCGTGTCTTGACCCTGAACCGGGTCCTGATCCTGAACTAACTCCTGATCCTGAACCGGTTCCTGATCCTGAACCGGGTCCTGATCCTGAACCAACTCCTGATCCTGCACCGACTCCTAATCCTGAAACGGGTCCTGATCCTGAACCGGGTCCTGATCCTGAACCGGGTCCTGATCCTGCCCAACTCCTGATCCTGAACCGACTCCTGACCTTGCACAGGATCCTGATCCTGAATTGGGTCCTGATCCTGAACCAACTCCTGATCTTGAACCGGGTCCTGATCCTGAACCGGGTCCTGATCCTGAGCCAACTCCTGATCTTGAACCGGGAACTGATCCTGAAATGAGTCCTGATCCTGCACCAGATCCTGATCTGAACCGGGACCTGATCCTGAACCGACTCCTGAACCTGAACCGGGTCCTGATCCTGAACTGGGTCCTTATGCTGAACCGGGTCCTGATCCTGAACCGAATCCTGATCCTGAACCTTGTCCTGATCCTGAACCAACTCCTGATCCTGAAGCGACTCCTGATCCTGAACCGTGTCCTGATCCTGAACCGGGTCCTGATCCTGAACCGACTCCTGATCCTGAACCGACTCCTGATCCTGAACCGGGTCCTGATCTTGAACCGTGTCCTGATCCTGAACCAACTCCTGATCCTGAACCTGGTCCTGATCCTGAATCGGGTCCTGATCCTGAACCAACTCCTGATCCTGAACCGGGTCCTGATCATGAACTGGGTCTTGATCCTGAACCGGATCCTAATCCTGAAATGCGTCCTGATCCTGAACCGGGCCCTGATCCTGAACTGGGTCTTTATTCTGAACCGTGTCCTGATCCTGAACCGAATCCTGATCCTGAACCTGGTCCTGATCCTGAACCAACTCCTGATCCTGAAGCGACTCCTGATCCTGAACCGTGTCCTGATCCTGAACCGGGTCCTGATCCTGAACCGACTCCTGATCCTGAACCGACTCCTGATCCTGAACCGGGTCCTGATCATGAACTGGATCTTGATCCTGAACCGGATCCTAATCCTGAAATGCGTCCTGATCCTAAACCGGGTCCTGATACTGAACCAACTCCTGATCCTGAACCAACTCATGATCCTGAACCGGGTCCTGATCCTCAAGTGGATCTTCATCCTGAACCGGATCCTGACCTGAACCGGGTCCTGATCCTGATCCGGATCCTGATCCTGAACCGGGTCCTGATCCTGACGAACTCCTGATCCTCAACCAACTCCTGATCCTGAACCGGATCGTGATCCTGAACCGGGTCCTGATCCTGAACCGGGTCCTGATCCTGAAATGAGTCCTGATCCTGAACGAACTCCTGATCCTGAACCAGGTCCTGATCCTGAAATGGGTCCTGACCCTGAACCAACTCCTGATCCTGAACAGGGTGCTGATCCTGAACCAACTCCTGATCCTGAACAGGGTGCTGATCCTGAACCAACTCCTGATCCTGAAACAACTCCAGATCCTTAACGGAGTCCTTATCCTGAACGGGGTCCTGATCCTGAACCGACTCCTGATCCAGCACCCGGGTCCTGATCCTGAACCGGGTCCTGATGCTGAACCAACTCCTGATCCTGAACCAACTCCTGATCTTGAACCGGGTCCTGATCCTGAACCGGGTCCTGATCCTGAGCCACCTCCTGATCTTGAACCGGATCCTGATGTGAACTGGGTCCTGATCCTGAACCAACTCCTGAACCTGATCCGGATCCTGATGTGAACTGGGTCCTGATCCTGACCAACTCCTTATCCAGAACCGGATCCTGATGTGAACTGGGTCCTGATCCTGAACCAACTCCTGATCCTGAACGGGATCGTGATCATGAACCGTGTCTTGACCCTGAACCGGGTCCTGATCCTGAACTAACTCCTGATCCTGAACCGGTTCCTGATCCTGAACCGGGTCCTGATCCTGAACCAACTCCTGATCCTGCACCGACTCCTAATCCTGAAACGGGTCCTGATCCTGAACCGGGTCCTGATCCTGAACCGGGTCCTGATCCTGCCCAACTCCTGATCCTGAACCGACTCCTGACCTTGCACAGGATCCTGATCCTGAATTGGGTCCTGATCCTGAACCAACTCCTGATCTTGAACCGGGTCCTGATCCTGAACCGGGTCCTGATCCTGAGCCAACTCCTGATCTTGAACCGGGAACTGATCCTGAAATGAGTCCTGATCCTGCACCAGATCCTGATCTGAACCGGGACCTGATCCTGAACCGACTCCTGAACCTGAACCGGGTCCTGATCCTGAACTGGGTCCTTATGCTGAACCGGGTCCTGATCCTGAACCGAATCCTGATCCTGAACCTTGTCCTGATCCTGAACCAACTCCTGATCCTGAAGCGACTCCTGATCCTGAACCGGGTCCTGATCTTGAACCGTGTCCTGATCCTGAACCAACTCCTGATCCTGAACCTGGTCCTGATCCTGAATCGGGTCCTGATCCTGAACGAACTCCTGATCCTGAACCGGTTCCTGATCATGAACTGGGTCTTGATCCTGAAGCGGATCCTAATCCTGAAATGCGTCCTGATCCTGAACCAACTCATGATCCTGAACCGGGTCCTGATCCTGAACTGAATGTTCATCCTGAACCGGATCCTGACCCAAACCGGGTCCTGATCCTGAACCGGATCCTGATCCTGAACCGGGTCCTGATCCTGACCAACTCCTGATCCTCAACCAACTCCTGATCCTGAACCGGATCGTGATCCTGAACCGGGTCCTGATCCTGAACCGGGTCCTGATCCTGAAATGAGTCCTGATCCTGAACGAACTCCTGATCCTGAACCAGGTCCTGATCCTGAACTGGGTCCTGATCCTGAACCAACTCCTGATCCTGAACAGGGTGCTGATCCTGAACCAACTCCTGATCCTGAAACAACTCCAGATCCTTAACGGAGTCCTTATCCTGAACGGGGTCCTGATCCTGAACCGACTCCTGATCCAGCACCCGGGTCCTGATCCTGAACCGGGTCCTGATGCTGAACCAACTCCTGATCCTGAACCAACTCCTGATCTTGAACCGGGTACTGATCCTGAACTGGGTCATGATCCTGAACTGCATACTGACCTGAACTGGGTCCTGATCCTGAATCGGATCCTGATCCTGAAATAAGTCCTCATCCTTCACCAGATCCTAATCCTGAAATGAATCATAATCTGAACTGTGTCCTGATTCTGAACCAACTCCTGAACCTGAATCGGGTCCTGATCCTGAACTAACTCCTGAGCCTGAACCGGGTCCTGATCCTGAACCAACTCCTGATACTGAACCGACTCCTGATCCTGAACCGGGTCCTGATCCTGACCCGGGTCCTGATCCTGACCAACTCCTGATCCTGAACCGACTCCTGATCCTGCACCGGATCCTGATCCTGAATTGGGTCCTGATCATGAACCAACTCCTGATCTTGAACCGGGTACTGATCCTGAAATGAGTCCTGATTCTGCACCAGATCCTAATCCTGAACTGGATCCTGATCTGAACTGGGCCCTCATCCTGAATCAACTCCTGAACCTGAATCGGGTCCCGATCCTGAACCAAATCCTGATCCTGAAACAACTCCTGAACCTGAACCGGTTCCTGATCCTGAACCGACTCCTGATCCTGAACCGGATCCTGATCCTGAACCAGATCCTGACCTTAACCGGCTCCTGATCCTGAACCGGATCCTGAACTGGGTCCTGATCCTGAACCGGATCCTGATCCTGAACCAACTCCTGATCCTGAACCGGGTCCGGATCCAGACCAACTCCTGGTCCTGAACCGGATCGTGATCCTGAAACGGGTCCTGATCCTGAACCGGATCCTGATGCGAACTGGGTCCTGATCCTGAACCAACTCCTGAACCTGAACCGGATCCTGATGTGAACCGGGTCCTGATCCTGAACCGACTCCTGATCCTGAACCGACTCCTGATCCTGAACCGGGTCCTGATCTTGAACCGTGTCCTGATCCTGAACCAACTCCTGATCCTGAACCTGGTCCTGATCCTGAACCGGGACCTGATCCTGAACCAACTCCTGACCCTGAACCGGGTCCTGATCCTGAACCGGATCATGATGTGAACTGGGTCCTGATCCTGAACCAACTCCTGAACCTGATCCGGATCCTGATGTGAACTGGGTCCTGATCCTGACCAACTCCTTATCCAGAACCGGATCCTGATGTGAACTGGGTCCTGATCCTGAACCAACTCCTGATCCTGAACGGGATCGTGATCATGAACCGTGTCTTGACCCTGAACCGGGTCCTGATCCTGAACTAACTCCTGATCCTGAACCGGTTCCTGATCCTGAACCGGGTCCTGATCCTGAACCAACTCCTGATCCTGCACCGACTCCTAATCCTGAAACGGGTCCTGATCCTGAACCGGGTCCTGATCCTGAACCGGGTCCTGATCCTGCCCAACTCCTGATCCTGAACCGACTCCTGACCTTGCACAGGATCCTGATCCTGAATTGGGTCCTGATCCTGAACCAACTCCTGATCTTGAACCGGGTCCTGATCCTGAACCGGGTCCTGATCCTGAGCCAACTCCTGATCTTGAACCGGGAACTGATCCTGAAATGAGTCCTGATCCTGCACCAGATCCTGATCTGAACCGGGACCTGATCCTGAACCGATTCCTGAACCTGAACCGGGTCCTGATGCTGAACTGGGTCCTTATGCTGAACCGGGTCCTGATCCTGAACCGAATCCTGATCCTGAACCTTGTCCTGATCCTGAACCAACTCCTGATCCTGAAGCGACTCCTGATCCTGAACCGTGTCCTGATCCTGAACCGGGTCCTGATCCTGAACCGACTCCTGATCCTGAACCGACTCCTGATCCCGAACCGGGTCCTGATCTTGAACCGTGTCCTGATCCTGAACCAACTCCTGATCCTGAACCTGGTCCTGATCCTGAATCGGGTCCTGATCCTGAACCAACTCCTGATCCTGAACCGGGTCCTGATCATGAATTGGGTCTTGATCCTGAACCGGATCCTAATCCTGAAATGCGTCCTGATCCTGAACCGGGCCCTGATCCTGAACTGGGTCCTTATTCTGAACCGTGTCCTGATCCTGAACCGAATCCTGATTCTGAACCTGGTCCTGATCCTGAACCAACTCCTGATCCTGAAGCGACTCCTGATCCTGAACCGTGTCCTGATCCTGAACCGGGTCCTGATCCTGAACCGACTCCTGATCCTGAACCGGGTCCTGATCTTGAACCAGGTCCTGATCCTGAACCAACTCCTGATCCTGAACCTGGTCCTGATCCTGAATCGGGTCCTGATCCAGAACCAACTCCTGATCCTGAACCGGGTCCTGATCATGAACTGGATCTTGATCCTGAACCGGATCCTAATCCTGAAATGCGTCCTGATCCTAAACCGGGTCCTGATACTGAACCAACTCCTGATCCTGAACCAACTCATGATCCTGAACCGGGTCCTGATCCTCAAGTGGATCTTCATCCTGAACCGAATCCTGACCTGAACCGGGTCCTGATCCTGATCCGGATCCTGATCCTGAACCGGGTCCTGATCCTGACGAACTCCTGATCCTCAACCAACTCCTGATCCTGAACCGGATCGTGATCCTGAACCGGGTCCTGATCCTGAACCGGGTCCTGATCCTGAAATGAGTCCTGATCCTGAACGAACTCCTGATCCTGAACCAGGTCCTGATCCTGAAATGGGTCCTGACCCTGAACCAACTCCTGATCCTGAACAGGGTGCTGATCCTGAACCAACTCCTGATCCTGAACCAACTCCAGATCCTGAACGGGGTCCTGATCCTGAACGGGGTCCTGATCCTGAACCGACTCCTGATCCTGCACCGGGTCCTGATCCTGAACCGGGTCCTGATGCTGAACCAACTCCGGATCCTGAACCAACTCCTGATCTTGAACCGTGTACTGATCCTGAACAGGGTCATGATCCTGAACTGGATCCTGACCTGAACTGGGTCCTGATCCTGAACCGGGTCCTGATCCTGAACCAACTCCTGATCTTGAACCGGGAACTGATCCTGAAATGAGTCCTGATCCTGCACCAGATCCTGATCTGAACTGGGTTCTCATCCTGAACCAACTCCTGAAAATGAATCGACTCTTGATCCTGAACCGGGACCTGAACCTGAACCGTGTCCTGATCCTGAACCGAATCCTGATCCTGAACCTGGTCCTGATCCTGAACCAACTCCTGATCCTGAAGCGACTCCTGATCCTGAACCGTGTCCTGATCCTGAACCGGGTCCTGATCCTGAACCGACTCCTGATCCTGAACCGACACCTGATCCTGAACCGGGTCCTGATCCTGAATCGGGTCCTGATCCTGAACCAACTCCTGATCCTGAACCGGGTCCTGATCATGAATTGAATCTTGATCCTGAACCGGATCCTAATCCTGAAATGCGTCCTGATCCTGAACCGGGTCCTGATACTGAACCAACTCCTGATCCTGAACCAACTCATGATCCTGAACCGGGTCCTGATCCTGAACTGGATCTTCATCCTGAACCGGATCCTGACCTGAACTGGGTCCGGATCCTGAATCGGATCCTGATCCTGAAATAAGTCCTCATCCTTCACCAGATCCTAATCCTGAACTGGATCATAATCTGAACTGTGTCCTGATTCTGAACCAACTCCTGAACCTGAATCGGGTCCTGATCCTGAACCAACTCCTGACGCTGAACCGGGTCCTGATCCTGAAACAACTCCTGATCCTGAACCGGATCCTGATGTGAACTGGGTCCTGATCCTGAACCAACTCCTGAACCTGATCCGGATCCTGATGTGAACTGGGTCCTGATCCTGACCAACTCCTTATCCAGAACCGGATCCTGATGTGAACTGGGTCCTGATCCTGAACCAACTCCTGATCCTGAACGGGAACGTGATCATGAACCGTGTCTTGACCCTGAACCGGGTCCTGATCCTGAACTAACTCCTGATCCTGAACCGGTTCCTGATCCTGAACCGGGTCCTGATCCTGAACCAACTCCTGATCCTGCACCGACTCCTAATCCTGAAACGGGTCCTGATCCTGAACCGGGTCCTGATCCTGAACCGGGTCCTGATCCTGCCCAACTCCTGATCCTGAACCGACTCCTGACCTTGCACAGGATCCTGATCCTGAATTGGGTCCTGATCCTGAACCAACTCCTGATCTTGAACCGGGTCCTGATCCTGAACCGGGTCCTGATCCTGAGCCAACTCCTGATCTTGAACCGGGAACTGATCCTGAAATGAGTCCTGATCCTGCACCAGATCCTGATCTGAACCGGGACCTGATCCTGAACCGACTCCTGAACCTGAACCGGGTCCTGATCCTGAACTGGGTCCTTATGCTGAACCGGGTCCTGATCCTGAACCGAATCCTGATCCTGAACCTTGTCCTGATCCTGAACCAACTCCTGATCCTGAAGCGACTCCTGATCCTGAACCGTGTCCTGATCCTGAACCGGGTCCTGATCCTGAACCGACTCCTGATCCTGAACCGACTCCTGATCCTGAACCGGGTCCTGATCTTGAACCGTGTCCTGATCCTGAACCAACTCCTGATCCTGAACCTGGTCCTGATCCTGAATCGGGTCCTGATCCTGAACGAACTCCTGATCCTGAACCGGGTCCTGATCATGAACTGGGTCTTGATCCTGAACCGGATCCTAATTCTGAAATGCGTCCTGATCCTGAACCAACTCATGATCCTGAACCGGGTCCTGATCCTGAACTGAATGTTCATCCTGAACCGGATCCTGACCCAAACCGGGTCCTGATCCTGAACCGGATCCTGATCCTGAACCGGGTCCTGATCCTGACCAACTCCTGATCCTCAACCAACTCCTGATCCTGAACCGGATCGTGATCCTGAACCGGGTCCTGATCCTGAACCGGGTCCTGATCCTGAAATGAGTCCTGATCCTGAACGAACTCCTGATCCTGAACCAGGTCCTGATCCTGAACTGGGTCCTGATCCTGAACCAACTCCTGATCCTGAACAGGGTGCTGATCCTGAACCAACTCCTGATCCTGAAACAACTCCAGATCCTTAACGGAGTCCTTATCCTGAACGGGGTCCTGATCCTGAACCGACTCCTGATCCAGCACCCGGGTCCTGATCCTGAACCGGGTCCTGATGCTGAACCAACTCCTGATCCTGAACCAACTCCTGATCTTGAACCGGGTACTGATCCTGAACTGGGTCATGATCCTGAACTGCATACTGACCTGAACTGGGTCCTGATCCTGAATCGGATCCTGATCCTGAAATAAGTCCTCATCCTTCACCAGATCCTAATCCTGAATTGGATCATAATCTGAACTGTGTCCTGATTCTGAACCAACTCCTGAACCTGAATCGGGTCCTGATCCTGAACTAACTCCTGAGCCTGAACCGGGTCCTGATCCTGAACCAACTCCTGATACTGAACCGACTCCTGATCCTGAACCGGGTCCTGATCCTGACCCGGGTCCTGATCCTGACCAACTCCTGATCCTGAACCGACTCCTGATCCTGCACCGGATCCTGATCCTGAATTGGGTCCTGATCATGAACCAACTCCTGATCTTGAACCGGGTACTGATCCTGAAATGAGTCCTGATTCTGCACCAGATCCTAATCCTGAACTGGATCCTGATCTGAACTGGGCCCTCATCCTGAATCAACTCCTGAACCTGAATCGGGTCCCGATCCTGAACCAAATCCTGATCCTGAAACAACTCCTGAACCTGAACCGGTTCCTGATCCTGAACCGACTCCTGATCCTGAACCGGATCCTGATCCTGAACCAGATCCTGACCTTAACCGGCTCCTGATCCTGAACCGGATCCTGAACTGGGTCCTGATCCTGAACCGGATCCTGATCCTGAACCAACTCCTGATCCTGAACCGGGTCCGGATCCTGACCAACTCCTGGTCCTGAACCGGATCGTGATCCTGAAACGGGTCCTGATCCTGAACCGGATCCTGATGCGAACTGGGTCCTGATCCTGAACCAACTCCTGAACCTGAACCGGATCCTGATGTGAACCGGGTCCTGATCCTGAACCGACTCCTGATCCTGAACCGACTCCTGATCCTGAACCGGGTCCTGATCTTGAACCGTGTCCTGATCCTGAACCAACTCCTGATCCTGAACCTGGTCCTGATCCTGAACCGGGACCTGATCCTGAACCAACTCCTGATCCTGAACCGGGTCCTGATCCTGAACCGGATCCTGATGTGAACTGGGTCCTGATCCTGAACCAACTCCTGAACCTGATCCGGATCCTGATGTGAACTGGGTCCTGATCCTGACCAACTCCTTATCCAGAACCGGATCCTGATGTGAACTGGGTCCTGATCCTGAACCAACTCCTGATCCTGAACGGGATCGTGATCATGAACCGTGTCTTGACCCTGAACCGGGTCCTGATCCTGAACTAACTCCTGATCCTGAACCGGTTCCTGATCCTGAACCGGGTCCTGATCCTGAACCAACTCCTGATCCTGCACCGACTCCTAATCCTGAAACGGGTCCTGATCCTGAACCGGGTCCTGATCCTGAACCGGGTCCTGATCCTGCCCAACTCCTGATCCTGAACCGACTCCTGACCTTGCACAGGATCCTGATCCTGAATTGGGTCCTGATCCTGAACCAACTCCTGATCTTGAACCGGGTCCTGATCCTGAACCGGGTCCTGATCCTGAGCCAACTCCTGATCTTGAACCGGGAACTGATCCTGAAATGAGTCCTGATCCTGCACCAGATCCTGATCTGAACCGGGACCTGATCCTGAACCGACTCCTGAACCTGAACCGGGTCCTGATCCTGAACTGGGTCCTTATGCTGAACCGGGTCCTGATCCTGAACCGAATCCTGATCCTGAACCTTGTCCTGATCCTGAACCAACTCCTGATCCTGAAGCGACTCCTGATCCTGAACCGTGTCCTGATCCTGAACCGGGTCCTGATCCTGAACCGACTCCTGATCCTGAACCGACTCCTGATCCTGAACCGGGTCCTGATCTTGAACCGTGTCCTGATCCTGAACCAACTCCTGATCCTGAACCTGGTCCTGATCCTGAATCGGGTGCTGATCCTGAACCAACTCCTGATCCTGAACCGGGTCCTGATCATGAACTGGGTCTTGATCCTGAACCGGATCCTAATCCTGAAATGCGTCCTGATCCTGAACCGGGCCCTGATCCTGAACTGGGTCCTTATTCTGAACCGTGTCCTGATCCTGAACCGAATCCTGATCCTGAACCTGGTCCTGATCCTGAACCAACTCCTGATCCTGAAGCGACTCCTGATCCTGAACCGTGTCCTGATCCTGAACCGGGTCCTGATCCTGAACCGACTCCTGATCCTGAACCGACTCCTGATCCTGAACCGGGTCCTGATCATGAACTGGATCTTGATCCTGAACCGGATCCTAATCCTGAAATGCGTCCTGATCCTAAACCGGGTCCTGATACTGAACCAACTCCTGATCCTGAACCAACTCATGATCCTGAACCGGGTCCTGATCCTCAAGTGGATCTTCATCCTGAACCGGATCCTGACCTGAACCGGGTCCTGATCCTGATCCGGATCCTGATCCTGAACCGGGTCCTGATCCTGACGAACTCCTGATCCTCAACCAACTCCTGATCCTGAACCGGATCGTGATCCTGAACCGGGTCCTGATCCTGACCCGGGTCCTGATCCTGACCAACTCCTGATCCTGAACCGACTCCTGATCCTGCACCGGATCCTGATCCTGAATTGGGTCCTGATCATGAACCAACTCCTGATCTTGAACCGGGTACTGATCCTGAAATGAGTCCTGATTCTGCACCAGATCCTAATCCTGAACTGGATCCTGATCTGAACTGGGCCCTCATCCTGAATCAACTCCTGAACCTGAATCGGGTCCCGATCCTGAACCAAATCCTGATCCTGAAACAACTCCTGAACCTGAACCGGTTCCTGATCCTGAACCGACTCCTGATCCTGAACCGGATCCTGATCCTGAACCAGATCCTGACCTTAACCGGCTCCTGATCCTGAACCGGATCCTGAACTGGGTCCTGATCCTGAACCGGATCCTGATCCTGAACCAACTCCTGATCCTGAACCGGGTCCGGATCCTGACCAACTCCTGGTCCTGAACCGGATCGTGATCCTGAAACGGGTCCTGATCCTGAACCGGATCCTGATGCGAACTGGGTCCTGATCCTGAACCAACTCCTGAACCTGAACCGGATCCTGATGTGAACCGGGTCCTGATCCTGAACCGACTCCTGATCCTGAACCGACTCCTGATCCTGAACCGGGTCCTGATCTTGAACCGTGTCCTGATCCTGAACCAACTCCTGATCCTGAACCTGGACCTGATCCTGAACCGGGACCTGATCCTGAACCAACTCCTGATCCTGAACCGGGTCCTGATCCTGAACCGGATCCTGATGTGAACTGGGTCCTGATCCTGAACCAACTCCTGAACCTGGTCCGGATCCTGATGTGAACTGGGTCCTGATCCTGACCAACTCCTTATCCAGAACCGGATCCTGATGTGAACTGGGTCCTGATCCTGAACCAACTCCTGATCCTGAACGGGATCGTGATCATGAACCGTGTCTTGACCCTGAACCGGGTCCTGATCCTGAACTAACTCCTGATCCTGAACCGGTTCCTGATCCTGAACCGGGTCCTGATCCTGAACCAACTCCTGATCCTGCACCGACTCCTAATCCTGAAACGGGTCCTGATCCTGAACCGGGTCCTGATCCTGAACCGGGTCCTGATCCTGCCCAACTCCTGATCCTGAACCGACTCCTGACCTTGCACAGGATCCTGATCCTGAATTGGGTCCTGATCCTGAACCAACTCCTGATCTTGAACCGGGTCCTGATCCTGAACCGGGTCCTGATCCTGAGCCAACTCCTGATCTTGAACCGGGAACTGATCCTGAAATGAGTCCTGATCCTGCACCAGATCCTGATCTGAACCGGGACCTGATCCTGAACCGATTCCTGAACCTGAACCGGGTCCTGATCCTGAACTGGGTCCTTATGCTGAACCGGGTCCTGATCCTGAACCGAATCCTGATCCTGAACCTTGTCCTGATCCTGAACCAACTCCTGATCCTGAAGCGACTCCTGATCCTGAACCGTGTCCTGATCCTGAACCGGGTCCTGATCCTGAACCGACTCCTGATCCTGAACCGACTCCTGATCCTGAACCGGGTCCTGATCTTGAACCGTGTCCTGATCCTGAACCAACTCCTGATCCTGAACCTGGTCCTGATCCTGAATCGGGTCCTGATCCTGAACCAACTCCTGATCCTGAACCGGGTCCTGATCATGAACTGGGTCTTGATCCTGAACCGGATCCTAATCCTGAAATGCGTCCTGATCCTGAACCGGGCCCTGATCCTGAACTGGGTCCTTATTCTGAACCGTGTCCTGATCCTGAACCGAATCCTGATTCTGAACCTGGTCCTGATCCTGAACCAACTCCTGATCCTGAAGCGACTCCTGATCCTGAACCGTGTCCTGATCCTGAACCGGGTCCTGATCCTGAACCGACTCCTGATCCTGAACCGGGTCCTGATCTTGAACCAGGTCCTGATCCTGAACCAACTCCTGATCCTGAACCTGGTCCTGATCCTGAATCGGGTCCTGATCCAGAACCAACTCCTGATCCTGAACCGGGTCCTGATCATGAACTGGATCTTGATCCTGAACCGGATCCTAATCCTGAAATGCGTCCTGATCCTAAACCGGGTCCTGATACTGAACCAACTCCTGATCCTGAACCAACTCATGATCCTGAACCGGGTCCTGATCCTCAAGTGGATCTTCATCCTGAACCGGATCCTGACCTGAACCGGGTCCTGATCCTGATCCGGATCCTGATCCTGAACCGGGTCCTGATCCTGACGAAGTCCTGATCCTCAACCAACTCCTGATCCTGAACCGGATCGTGATCCTGAACCGGGTCCTGATCCTGAACCGGGTCCTGATCCTGAAATGAGTCCTGATCCTGAACGAACTCCTGATCCTGAACCAGGTCCTGATCCTGAAATGGGTCCTGATCCTGAACCAACTCCTGATCCTGAACAGGGTGCTGATCCTGAACCAACTCCTGATCCTGAACCAACTCCAGGTCCTGAACGGGGTCCTGATCCTGAACGGGGTCCTGATCCTGAACCGACTCCTGATCCTGCACCGGGTCCTGATCCTGAACCGGGTCCTGATGCTGAACCAACTCCTGATCCTGAACCAACTCCTGATCTTGAACCGTGTGCTGATCCTGAACAGGGTCATGATCCTGAACTGGATCCTGACCTGAACTGGGTCCTGATCCTGAACCGGGTCCTGATCCTGAACCAACTCCTGATCTTGATCCGGGAACTGATCCTGAAATGAGTCCTGATCCTGCGCCAGATCCTGATCTGAACTGGGTTCTCATCCTGAACCAACTCCTGAAAATGAATCGACTCTTGATCCTGAACCGGGACCTGAACCTGAACCGTGTCCTGATCCTGAACCGAATCCTGATCCTGAACCTGGTCCTGATCCTGAACCAACTCCTGATCCTGAAGCGACTCCTGATCCTGAACCGTGTCCTGATCCTGAACCGGGTCCTGATTCTGAACCGACTCCTGATCCTGAACCGACACCTGATCCTGAACCGGGTCCTGATCCTGAATCGGGTCCTGATCCTGAACCAACTCCTGATCCTGAACCGGGTCCTGATCATGAATTGAATCTTGATCCTGAACCGGATCCTAATCCTGAAATGCGTCCTGATCCTGAACCGGGTCCTGATACTGAACCAACTCCTGATCCTGAACCAACTCATGATCCTGAACCGGGTCCTGATCCTGAACTGGATCTTCATCCTGAACCGGATCCTGACCTGAACTGGGTCCGGATCCTGAATCGGATCCTGATCCTGAAATAAGTCCTCATCCTTCACCAGATCCTAATCCTGAACTGGATCATAATCTGAACTGTATCCTGATTCTGAACCAACTCCTGAACCTGAATCGGGTCCTGATCCTGAACCAACTCCTGACGCTGAACCGGGTCCTGATCCTGAAACAACTCCTGATCCTGAACCGGATCCTGATGTGAACTGGGTCCTGATCCTGAACCAACTCCTGAACCTGATCCGGATCCTGATGTGAACTGGGTCCTGATCCTGACCAACTCCTTATCCAGAACCGGATCCTGATGTGAACTGGGTCCTGATCCTGAACCAACTCCTGATCCTGAACGGGATCGTGATCATGAACCGTGTCTTGACCCTGAACCGGGTCCTGATCCTGAACTAACTCCTGATCCTGAACCGGTTCCTGATCCTGAACCGGGTCCTGATCCTGAACCAACTCCTGATCCTGCACCGACTCCTAATCCTGAAACGGGTCCTGATCCTGAACCGGGTCCTGATCCTGAACCGGGTCCTGATCCTGCCCAACTCCTGATCCTGAACCGACTCCTGACCTTGCACAGGATCCTGATCCTGAATTGGGTCCTGATCCTGAACCAACTCCTGATCTTGAACCGGGTCCTGATCCTGAACCGGGTCCTGATCCTGAGCCAACTCCTGATCTTGAACCGGGAACTGATCCTGAAATGAGTCCTGATCCTGCACCAGATCCTGATCTGAACCGGGACCTGATCCTGAACCGAATCCTGAACCTGAACCGGGTCCTGATCCTGAACTGGGTCCTTATGCTGAACCGGGTCCTGATCCTGAACCGAATCCTGATCCTGAACCTTGTCCTGATCCTGAACCAACTCCTGATCCTGAAGCGACTCCTGATCCTGAACCGTGTCCTGATCCTGAACCGGGTCCTGATCCTGAACCGACTCCTGATCCTGAACCGACTCCTGATCCTGAACCGGGTCCTGATCTTGAACCGTGTCCTGATCCTGAACCAACTCCTGATCCTGAACCTGGTCCTGATCCTGAATCGGGTCCTGATCCTGAACGAACTCCTGATCCTGAACCGGGTCCTGATCATGAACTGGGTCTTGATCCTGAACCGGATCCTAATCCTGAAATGCGTCCTGATCCTGAACCAACTCATGATCCTGAACCGTGTCCTGATCCTGAACTGAATGTTCATCCTGAACCGGATCCTGACCCAAACCGGGTCCTGATCCTGAACCGGATCCTGATCCTGAACCGGGTCCTGATCCTGACCAACTCCTGATCCTCAACCAACTCCTGATCCTGAACCGGATCGTGATCCTGAACCGGGTCCTGATCCTGAACCGGGTCCTGATCCTGAAATGAGTCCTGATCCTGAACGAACTCCTGATCCTGAACCAGGTCCTGATCCTGAACTGGGTCCTGATCCTGAACCAACTCCTGATCCTGAACAGGGTGCTGATCCTGAACCAACTCCTGATCCTGAAACAACTCCAGATCCTTAACGGAGTCCTTATCCTGAACGGGGTCCTGATCCTGAACCGACTCCTGATCCAGCACCCGGGTCCTGATCCTGAACCGGGTCCTGATGCTGAACCAACTCCTGATCCTGAACCAACTCCTGATCTTGAACCGGGTACTGATCCTGAACTGGGTCATGATCCTGAACTGCATACTGACCTGAACTGGGTCCTGATCCTGAATCGGATCCTGATCCTGAAATAAGTCCTCATCCTTCACCAGATCCTAATCCTGAACTGGATCATAATCTGAATTGTGTCCTGATTCTGAACCAACTCCTGAACCTGAATCGGGTCCTGATCCTGAACTAACTCCTGAGCCTGAACCGGGTCCTGATCCTGAACCAACTCCTGATACTGAACCGACTCCTGATCCTGAACCGGGTCCTGATCCTGACCCGGGTCCTGATCCTGACCAACTCCTGATCCTGAACCGACTCCTGATCCTGCACCGGATCCTGATCCTGAATTGGGTCCTGATCATGAACCAACTCCTGATCTTGAACCGGGTACTGATCCTGAAATGAGTCCTGATTCTGCACCAGATCCTAATCCTGAACTGGATCCTGATCTGAACTGGGCCCTCATCCTGAATCAACTCCTGAACCTGAATCGGGTCCCGATCCTGAACCAAATCCTGATCCTGAAACAACTCCTGAACCTGAACCGGTTCCTGATCCTGAACCGACTCCTGATCCTGAACCGGATCCTGATCCTGAACCAGATCCTGACCTTAACCGGCTCCTGATCCTGAACCGGATCCTGAACTGGGTCCTGATCCTGAACCGGATCCTGATCCTGAACCAACTCCTGATCCTGAACCGGGTCCGGATCCTGACCAACTCCTGGTCCTGAACCGGATCGTGATCCTGAAACGGGTCCTGATCCTGAACCGGATCCTGATGCGAACTGGGTCCTGATCCTGAACCAACTCCTGAACCTGAACCGGATCCTGATGTGAACCGGGTCCTGATCCTGAACCGACTCCTGATCCTGAACCGACTCCTGATCCTGAACCGGGTCCTGATCTTGAACCGTGTCCTGATCCTGAACCAACTCCTGATCCTGAACCTGGTCCTGATCCTGAACCGGGACCTGATCCTGAACCAACTCCTGATCCTGAACCGGGTCCTGATCCTGAACCGGATCCTGATGTGAACTGGGTCCTGATCCTGAACCAACTCCTGAACCTGATCCGGATCCTGATGTGAACTGGGTCCTGATCCTGACCAACTCCTTATCCAGAACCGGATCCTGATGTGAACTGGGTCCTGATCCTGAACCAACTCCTGATCCTGAACGGGATCGTGATCATGAACCGTGTCTTGACCCTGAACCGGGTCCTGATCCTGAACTAACTCCTGATCCTGAACCGGTTCCTGATCCTGAACCGGGTCCTGATCCTGAACCAACTCCTGATCCTGCACCGACTCCTAATCCTGAAACGGGTCCTGATCCTGAACCGGGTCCTGATCCTGAACCGGGTCCTGATCCTGCCCAACTCATGATCCTAAACCGACTCCTGACCTTGCACAGGATCCTGATCCTGAATTGGGTCCTGATCCTGAACCAACTCCTGATCTTGAACCGGGTCCTGATCCTGAACCGGGTCCTGATCCTGAGCCAACTCATGATCTTGAACCGGGAACTGATCCTGAAATGAGTCCTGATCCTGCACCAGATCCTAATCTGAACCGGGACCTGATCCTGAACCGACTCCTGAACCTGAACCGGGTCCTGATCCTGAACTGGGTCCTTATGCTGAACCGGGTCCTGATCCTGAACCGAATCCTGATCCTGAACCTTGTCCTGATCCTGAACCAACTCCTGATCCTGAAGCGACTCCTGATCCTGAACCGTGTCCTGATCCTGAACCGGGTCCTGATCCTGAACCGACTCCTGATCCTGAACCGACTCCTGATCCTGAACCGGGACCTGAACCTGAACCGTGTCCTGATCCTGAACCGAATCCTGATCCTGAACCTGGTCCTGATCCTGAACCAACTCCTGATCCTGAAGCGACTCCTGATCCTGAACCGTGTCCTGATCCTGAACCGGGTCCTGATCCTGAACCGACTCCTGATCCTGAACCGACACCTGATCCTGAACCGGGTCCTGATCCTGAATCGGGTCCTGATCCTGAACCAACTCCTGATCCTGAACCGGGTCCTGATCATGAATTGAATCTTGATCCTGAACCGGATCGTAATCCTGAAATGCGTCCTGATCCTGAACCGGGTCCTGATACTGAACCAACTCCTGATCCTGAACCAACTCATGATCCTGAACCGGGTCCTGATCCTGAACTGGATCTTCATCCTGAACCGGATCCCGACCTGAACTGGGTCCGGATCCTGAATCGGATCCTGATCCTGAAATAAGTCCTCATCCTTCACCAGATCCTAATCCTGAACTGGATCATAATCTGAACTGTGTCCTGATTCTGAACCAACTCCTGAACCTGAATCGGGTCCTGACCTGAACCAACTCCTGACCCTGAACCGGGTCCTGATCCTGAAACAACTCCTGATCCTGAACCGGGTCCTGATCCTGAACCGGGTCCTGATCCTGAACCAACTCCTGATCCTGAACCGACTCCTGATCCTGAACCGGGACCTGATCCTGAATCGGGTCCTGATCCTGACCCGGGTCCTGATCCTGACCAACTCCTGATCCTGAACCGACTCCTGATCCTGCACCGGATCCTGATCCTGAATTGGGTCCTGATCATGAACCAACTCCTGATCTTGAACCGGGTACTGATCCTGAAATGAGTCCTGATTCTGCACCAGATCCTAATCCTGAACTGGATCCTGATCTGAACTGGGTCCTCATCCTGAATCAACTCCTGAAACTGAACCGGGTCCTGATCCTGAACCAACTCCTGATCCTGCACCGACTCCTAATCCTGAACCGGGTCCTGATCCTGAACCGGGTCCTGATCCTGAACCGTGTCCTGATCCTGCCCAACTCCTGACCTGAACCGACTCCTGTCCTTGCACAGGATTCTGATCCTGAATTGGGTCCTGATCCTGAACCAACTCCTGATCTTGAACCGGGTCCTGATCCTGAACCGGGTCCTGATCCTGAACCAACTCCTGATCTTGAACCGGGAACTGATCCTGAAATGAGTCCTGATCCTGCACCAGATCCTGATCTGAACTGGGTTCTCATCCTGAACCAACTCCTGAAAATGAATCGACTCCTGATCCTGAACCGGGACCTGAACCTGAACCGTGTCCTGATCCTGAACCGAATCCTGATCCTGAACCTGGTCCTGATCCTGAACCAACTCCTGATCCTGAAGCGACTCCTGATCCTGAACCGTGTCCTGATCCTGAACCGGGTCCTGATCCTGAACCGACTCCTGATCCTGAACCTACACCTGATCCTGAACCGGGTCCTGATCCTGAATCGGGTCCTGATCCTGAACCAACTCCTGATCCTGAACCGGGTCCTGATCATGAATTGAATCTTGATCCTGAACCGGATCCTAATCCTGAAATGCGTCCTGATCCTGAACCGGGTCCTGATACTGAACCAACTCCTGATCCTGAACCAACTCATGATCCTGAACCGGGTCCTGATCCTGAACTGGATCTTCATCCTGAACCGGATCCTGACCTGAACTGGGTCCGGATCCTGAATCGGATCCTGATCCTGAAATAAGTCCTCATCCTTCACCAGATCCTAATCCTGAACTGGATCATAATCTGAACTGTGTCCTGATTCTGAACCAACTCCTGAACCTGAATCGGGTCCTGATCCTGAACCAACTCCTGACCCTGAACCGGGTCCTGATCCTGAAACAACTCCTGATCCTGAACCGGATCCTGATGTGAACTGGGTCCTGATCCTGAACCAACTCCTGAACCTGATCCGGATCCTGATGTGAACTGGGTCCTGATCCTGACCAACTCCTTATCCAGAACCGGATCCTGATGTGAACTGGGTCCTGATCCTGAACCAACTCCTGATCCTGAACGGGATCGTGATCATGAACCGTGTCTTGACCCTGAACCGGGTCCTGATCCTGAACTAACTCCTGATCCTGAACCGGTTCCTGATCCTGAACCGGGTCCTGATCCTGAACCAACTCCTGATCCTGCACCGACTCCTAATCCTGAAACGGGTCCTGATCCTGAACCGGGTCCTGATCCTGAACCGGGTCCTGATCCTGCCCAACTCCTGATCCTGAACCGACTCCTGACCTTGCACAGGATCCTGATCCTGAATTGGGTCCTGATCCTGAACCAACTCCTGATCTTGAACCGGGTCCTGATCCTGAACCGGGTCCTGATCCTGAGCCAACTCCTGATCTTGAACCGGGAACTGATCCTGAAATGAGTCCTGATCCTGCACCAGATCCTGATCTGAACCGGGACCTGATCCTGAACCGACTCCTGAACCTGAACCGGGTCCTGATCCTGAACTGGGTCCTTATGCTGAACCGGGTCCTGATCCTGAACCGAATCCTGATCCTGAACCTTGTCCTGATCCTGAACCAACTCCTGATCCTGAAGCGACTCCTGATCCTGAACCGTGTCCTGATCCTGAACCGGGTCCTGATCCTGAACCGACTCCTGATCCTGAACCGACTCCTGATCCTGAACCGGGTCCTGATCTTGAACCGTGTCCTGATCCTGAACCAACTCCTGATCCTGAACCTGGTCCTGATCCTGAATCGGGTCCTGATCCTGAACCAACTCCTGATCCTGAAACGGGTCCTGATCATGAACTGGGTCTTGATCCTGAACCGGATCCTAATCCTGAAATGCGTCCTGATCCTGAACCGGGTCCTGATACTGAACCAACTCCTGATCCTGAACCAACTCATGATCCTGAACCGGGTCCTGATCCTGAACTGAATGTTCATCCTGAACCGGATCCTGACCCAAACCGGGTCCTGATCCTGAACCGGATCCTGATCCTGAACCGGGTCCTGATCCTGACCAACTCCTGATCCTCAACCAACTCCTGATCCTGAACCGGATCGTGATCCTGAACCGGGTCCTGATCCTGAACCGGGTCCTGATCCTGAACCAACTCCTGATCCTGCACCGACTCCTAATCCTGAACCGGGTCCTGATCCTGAACCGGGTCCTGATCCTGAACCGTGTCCTGATCCTGCCCAACTCCTGACCTGAACCGACTCCTGTCCTTGCACAGGATTCTGATCCTGAATTGGGTCCTGATCCTGAACCAACTCCTGATCTTGAACCGGGTCCTGATCCTGAACCGGGTCCTGATCCTGAACCAACTCCTGATCTTGAACCGGGAACTGATCCTGAAATGAGTCCTGATCCTGCACCAGATCCTGATCTGAACTGGGTTCTCATCCTGAACCAACTCCTGAAAATGAATCGACTCCTGATCCTGAACCGGGACCTGAACCTGAACCGTGTCCTGATCCTGAACCGAATCCTGATCCTGAACCTGGTCCTGATCCTGAACCAACTCCTGATCCTGAAGCGACTCCTGATCCTGAACCGTGTCCTGATCCTGAACCGGGTCCTGATCCTGAACCGACTCCTGATCCTGAACCGACACCTGATCCTGAACCGGGTCCTGATCCTGAATCGGGTCCTGATCCTGAACCAACTCCTGATCCTGAACCGGGTCCTGATCATGAATTGAATCTTGATCCTGAACCGGATCCTAATCCTGAAATGCGTCCTGATCCTGAACCGGGTCCTGATACTGAACCAACTCCTGATCCTGAACCAACTCATGATCCTGAACCGGGTCCTGATCCTGAACTGGATCTTCATCCTGAACCGGATCCTGACCTGAACTGGGTCCGGATCCTGAATCGGATCCTGATCCTGAAATAAGTCCTCATCCTTCACCAGATCCTAATGCTGAACTGGATCATAATCTGAACTGTGTCCTGATTCTGAACCAACTCCTGAACCTGAATCGGGTCCTGATCCTGAACCAACTCCTGACCCTGAACCGGGTCCTGATCCTGAAACAACTCCTGATCCTGAATCGGATCCTGATGTGAACTGGGTCCTGATCCTGAACCAACTCCTGAACCTGATCCGGATCCTGATGTGAACTGGGTCCTGATCCTGACCAACTCCTTATCCAGAACCGGATCCTGATGTGAACTGGGTCCTGATCCTGAACCAACTCCTGATCCTGAACGGGATCGTGATCATGAACCGTGTCTTGACCCTGAACCGGGTCCTGATCCTGAACTAACTCCTGATCCTGAACCGGTTCCTGATCCTGAACCGGGTCCTGATCCTGAACCAACTCCTGATCCTGCACCGACTCCTAATCCTGAAACGGGTCCTGATCCTGAACCGGATCCTGATCCTGAACCAGATCCTGACCTTAACCGGCTCCTGATCCTGAACCGGATCCTGAACTGGGTCCTGATCCTGAACCGGATCCTGATCCTGAACCAACTCCTGATCCTGAACCGGGTCCGGATCCTGACCAACTCCTGGTCCTGAACCGGATCGTGATCCTGAAACGGGTCCTGATCCTGAACCGGATCCTGATGCGAACTGGGTCCTGATCCTGAACCAACTCCTGAACCTGAACCGGATCCTGATGTGAACCGGGTCCTGATCCTGAACCGACTCCTGATCCTGAACCGACTCCTGATCCTGAACCGGGTCCTGATCTTGAACCGTGTCCTGATCCTGAACCAACTCCTGATCCTGAACCTGGTCCTGATCCTGAACCGGGACCTGATCCTGAACCAACTCCTGATCCTGAACCGGGTCCTGATCCTGAACCGGATCCTGATGTGAACTGGGTCCTGATCCTGAACCAACTCCTGAACCTGATCCGGATCCTGATGTGAACTGGGTCCTGATCCTGACCAACTCCTTATCCAGAACCGGATCCTGATGTGAACTGGGTCCTGATCCTGAACCAACTCCTGATCCTGAACGGGATCGTGATCATGAACCGTGTCTTGACCCTGAACCGGGTCCTGATCCTGAACTAACTCCTGATCCTGAACCGGTTCCTGATCCTGAACCGGGTCCTGATCCTGAACCAACTCCTGATCCTGCACCGACTCCTAATCCTGAAACGGGTCCTGATCCTGAACCGGGTCCTGATCCTGAACCGGGTCCTGATCCTGCCCAACTCCTGATCCTGAACCGACTCCTGACCTTGCACAGGATCCTGATCCTGAATTGGGTCCTGATCCTGAACCAACTCCTGATCTTGAACCGGGTCCTGATCCTGAACCGGGTCCTGATCCTGAGCCAACTCCTGATCTTGAACCGGGAACTGATCCTGAAATGAGTCCTGATCCTGCACCAGATCCTGATCTGAACCGGGACCTGATCCTGAACCGACTCCTGAACCTGAACCGGGTCCTGATCCTGAACTGGGTCCTTATGCTGAACCGGGTCCTGATCCTGAACCGAATCATGATCCTGAACCTTGTCCTGATCCTGAACCAACTCCTGATCCTGAAGCGACTCCTGATCCTGAACCGTGTCCTGATCCTGAACCGAGTCCTGATCCTGAACCGACTCCTGATCCTGAACCGACTCCTGATCCTGAACCGGGTCCTGATCTTGAACCGTGTCCTGATCCTGAACCAACTCCTGATCCTGAACCTGGTCCTGATCCTGAATCGGGTCCTGATCCTGAACCAACTCCTGATCCTGAACCGGGTCCTGATCATGAACTGGGTCTTGATCCTGAACCGGATCCTAATCCTGAAATGCGTCCTGATCCTGAACCGGGCCCTGATCCTGAACTGGGTCCTTATTCTGAACCGTGTCCTGATCCTGAACCGAATCCTGATCCTGAACCTGGTCCTGATCCTGAACCAACTCCTGATCCTGAAGCGACTCCTGATCCTGAACCGTGTCCTGATCCTGAACCGGGTCCTGATCCTGAACCGACTCCTGATCCTGAACCGACTCCTGATCCTGAACCGGGTCCTGATCTTGAACCAGGTCCTGATCCTGAACCAACTCCTGATCCTGAACCTGGTCCTGATCCTGAATCGGGTCCTGATCCAGAACCAACTCCTGATCCTGAACCGGGTCCTGATCATGAACTGGATCTTGATCCTGAACCGGATCCTAATCCTGAAATGCGTCCTGATCCTAAACCGGGTCCTGATACTGAACCAACTCCTGATCCTGAACCAACTCATGATCCTGAACCGGGTCCTGATCCTCAAGTGGATCTTCATCCTGAACCGGATCCTGACCTGAACCGGGTCCTGATCCTGATCCGGATCCTGATCCTGAACCGGGTCCTGATCCTGACGAACTCCTGATCCTCAACCAACTCCTGATCCTGAACCGGATCGTGATCCTGAACCGGGTCCTGATCCTGAACCGGGTCCTGATCCTGAAATGAGTCCTGATCCTGAACGAACTCCTGATCCTGAACCAGGTCCTGATCCTGAAATGGGTCCTGACCCTGAACCAACTCCTGATCCTGAACAGGGTGCTGATCCTGAACCAACTCCTGATCCTGAACCAACTCC